>NC_092258.1:13840686-14128186 GCF_036320965.1 Panulirus ornatus | reverse complement strand
TTTTGTGCCAGCCTTAACTTCCTGTCATGCCGGCGGTGTGGGGTGAGTCTGGGTTGACGAAGGTAGAGGACTGACCCACTGTAATGAAGGCAGGACACCTTCCTGGATCCTGCCCATGACTTACGCAGTTATGAGGAGAAAGTGGACGACCTACTTATGGCTGGAGGGAACATGGCTGCCATACACTCAAAGGAGAGAGAGAGAGAGAGAGAGAGAGAGAGAGAGAGAGAGAGAGAGAGAGAGAGAGAGAGAGAGAGAGATGGACAGGTACAGACGGAAGCAGAGATGGGATGAGACGGGAGCGAGAGCAGCAATTTTTTTTTCGTGAGTTGATGCAGCTCCGTCGGGACTCAGGTCACCTGTTACCGTCACACATCGGGCAGTGTTACTGTCACCGTCACACACCGGTCAGTGTTACTGTCACCGTCACACACCGGTCAGTGTTATTGTCACCGTCACACTCCGGACGTGAGCTAGTGGGAGTCAGGCCGGCTTGGCCTCGGCTGCGGTATAAGTGGCCGACATGTTGAAGACTGCAACGCCGGCCTCTCTGAAAACTACATCAGCTTTTTTTAAGCACGAAACGACGGCCCTTTAAATGCGACGGGTACAACCCTTCAACGCAACGGAAAGACTCCGTCGGCACAACGATACGACTCTTAGGTATGATGATGTGACCTTTATTCTGACCTAAATGGGGTCAGATCGAAGCTGGGTCATCTTCAAACCTAAGGCTCATGTTATGGTACTGAAGGGTCGTACCGTTGTGGTCAAGGGTCGCGCCGTCTTGGTCAAGGGTCGTGCCGTCGTGGTCAAGGGTCGTACCGTCGTGGTCAAGGGTCGTACCATTGTGATCAAGGGTCGTGCCGTCGTGGTCAAGTGAGCGCAGACCAACAGAGTGGTCAAGTAAGGACACTTCGAGACGACCTGCTTCAGAAGGGTTAGTGGAGGCGAGTCTGTGAGACTGGCCCGTGTATATAATGTGGCAGGACTTGACCCTCACCCCCAGACATACTCCGTCAGGTGGGAAGTGTGAGCCATGGACGCCAGAACCCAGTGGCCCAGATGCGTGGGAAGACTTGGTTGGGGACGTAATCAGTCTTGGAAATTTTCCAGACTTCACCTGGTATGCTGGGAAGATGTTTGTCTCGCCAGCACTGGGCTCTGGCCTCGTTCAGTTCAGCACGCTGGAAGAGATTATCATAAACATTGTTCTGTATGTAAAAATAGAGATATAGATAGATGTATATATAAAGAAATATAGACAGATGTGTAGATATAGAGATACAGATGTAAATAGACAGCCGTATGACCACGAGGGGAACATGTTTACAATCAGGGGGTGACAGAGCAATTTGTCTTGGCCGCGTCAGTCTTGGGACCTGAGGTAATGAGATACGAGCAGCGTGTCCAGCCTAACGACGCTCCTGACATACATCCAGCCAAGGAGAAGTGAAGAAGCAATGTAAATAGGAAGCAACATTACTGGCACAAGGTGAACATCGAGCTCTCACCAGCACGTATGGAAAACTGTCTAACGATTGAACCTCAACTTACGAGTTCACGAGACACCAACGTACTAACGAATGAAAGTAAGAGGAAGGAGAAGAATATGACGAAGAAGAAGAAGAAGAGAAAAGCAACCACTGGAGAGCGAACTCCAGTGTAACGAAGAAAAGTTATTGATGTACACACACACACACACACACACACACACACACACACACACACACACACACACACACACACACACACACAGACCACAGGGGCAGTGGTTCCTCCTGTGATGGATCTGGTGCTTCTACCCCACACCTATGGACCTTCGAGTGCACCTCAGTTCGTCTGTTGCACATGGAGGAACCAGGATATTCATGGATCCTCAACAGACACATCGAGATATCCATGTGGACACCAGTGAAGGTATGATGTTTGATGGGAAGAATTTCAAGGGCGCTGCCGAGATTAGGAAAAGAAAATGATCCAGGATGCTCGACAGTAAGGTGGCCTCAACACCAGATAGAAGGATAAAGGTCAGGTGGTGATCAGGTCGGATGATCTCACCGTCAGGAAGGTCATGATGGTATCAGGACCAGGTTGGTGTCAGGGACACTGCCAACCTGTGCATGAGGAGGCAAAACACGGGGATGGTCGTGTCCGGAACCATTGTATGATTACAGTTGTGAAGTTGTTGTGGTCTGACGTCACCCCGTGAGGCTGGTGGGGTGGCTAAGTATGATATGTTTAACGACCCATCCCTGACGTGAGGTGTATTGAAGACTGGGAACATCAGGAACGGCTGAAAACAAACCTGACAGTTGTTTTGGTGCATGATGGAGAGACGCACAGGAATATACGGTGAAGAAATTGGAAGACCTTCCCCCTCCACTCTCTGCACGGCCCTCCACTCCCCAGAACCCCCACTCCTGCACGGCCTTCGTATTACCAAACCCCCCACTCCCTGTACGGCCCTTCCCACCCCAGACCCACACCTGGTGACGAAAATGGTCCTCATCTGTGGCGAATCTTGTGGAAGACTACAATACAGACCCAGGGGGTCGTGTATATCTGTATCAACTTTGTCTACTGTAAACTGTCGTGATAACTAATGAAATAATGATAATACTTATGATAATAATAATACTAATGATAATAATAATGATAATAATGATAATAATAAGAATAAGAATAATGATAATAATAATAATAATAATAATAATAATAATAATAATATTATCATTATTATTATTATTATTATTATTATTATTATTATTATTTAACCCCTGTGATAGGGGAGGAAGAATACTTTCCACGTATTCCCTGCGTGTCGTAGAAGGCGACTAAAAGGGAAGGGAGCGGGGGGCTGGAAATCCTCTCCTCTCGTTTTTCATTTTCCAAAAGAAGGAACAGAGAAGAGGGCCAAGTGAGGATGTTCCCTCAAAGGCTCATTCCTCTGTTCTTAACGCTACCTCGCAAACGCGGGAAATAACGAATAGTATGAAAAAAAATTATTATTATTATTATTATTATCATTATTATTATTATTATTATTATTATTATTATTATCATTACTACTACTATAACTATTTTCATCATTATTATTAATATTATCATTATCATTATCATGACTGATAATCATGGGTAAACCAGAGAATAGTGAGGGAATATCAGTAACCCTGAGAGTACAGCAGAGACTGGAGGTTGTGCAAGCATGACAGCTGCAGTCACAAACAGTCAGGTTGACCCAGGACGAGTGAAGATAGCCTCGCTCACCGGTGGCCAGACTTCAGAGTAGAAAAGATCCACTGAAACTCTAATGAAAGAAATATTACTGCGCTACAATCAGTGGGATGAGGTCGGAGCCGCCTTACCAAAGCCAGAAACAGGTTAAGGTAAAGCATGAGTCTTTCTGTATAAGCAAATGGCATTAGAATGATAATAGGAATTGATTTTGTCTACTGAAGGTATGAGAGCGAGGATGGAACCTCCTGCTCTTGATGATATCTTCAGTTGTATCCAGTAAGGACCATGATAGCCTCAGTTGTGTCCAGTAAGGACCATGATAGCCTCAGTTGTATCCAGTAAGGACCATGATAGCTTCAGTTGTATCCAGTAAGGACCATGATAGCCTCAGTTGTATCCAGTAAGGACCATGATAGCCTCAGTTGTATCCAGTAAGGACCATGATAGCCTCAGTTGTATCCAGTAAGGACCATGATAGCCTCAGTTGTATCCAGTAAGGACCATGATAGCCTCAGTTGTATCCAGTAAGGACCATGATAGCCTCAGTTGTATCCAGTAAGGACCCGAGAACTGGGATGAGAACATAAATTTTATTCTCTCGCTCTTTAATTGGGTGATGGGAGGGGAAGGGGACTGGACAGAGGAACTTACAGTGAAGGAGTTGGACAGAGGAAAGTACAGTGAAGGGGTTGGACGGGGGAGGGTACAGTGAAAGGGTTGGGCAGGGGAAGGTGCAGTGAAGGGATTGGACAGGGTAGGGTACAGTGAAGGGGATGGGGAGGGGAAGGTACAGTGAAGGGGTTGGACAGGGGAAGGTACAGTAAAGGGGTTGGACAAGGGAAGTTACAGTGAAGGGGTTGGACAGGGGAAGGTACAGTGAAGGGGTTGGACAGGGTAAGGTACAGTGGAGATACAGAAGATAGGTACAGAGGGTACAGATGTATGGTGTTGGTTGTACTGGAGTGTGTGAAGGGGTTGCTGGTGACGCAGTTTTGGCAGACGGAGGAAGGTGTGTGTGTGTGTGTGTGTGTGTGTGTGTGTGTGTGTGTGTTGTGATGTTTGTTGGTTTAGGAAGGAAATCAACTAAGCCGAGCCGGGGGCTGTTCACCACGTATACTGATGGATGGCCGGAGCCTCTCTTAAGGCTTCATGGGAGCCAAGTGTGGTCAGTGTTGGTGTCCAGGTTTTGCATGTGTGTATACGTTGTATCTTCGTTGGTCCCGAGTTCCTGCCACATTTCCTGCGCTGCTTACCTTCACCAGGTACCAACTGGTTTTATCGCAAGTCGTTGATGCTTCTGGAAATTTTCGGTGTTGTGGTAACTTATCATTTGTGGGGTATCATCTTCAGCTCGACTTTGTACTATCTGTAGCCACAACGCGCGTGATGGGGAGGTGAGGTGTGTGGGTCCTGGTGAGTAGGTCAGGATGGGGGAGGATCCTAACACATACCAGGTGTATGTGTTACTCTCTGGAAGCTACCAGAATCTGTACAGGCCAATCTGTCCGACTGTATTTTGTTCGGTTGTTTTGTTAACATGTTCTCTCATGACTCGTGTGTGTGGCTCAGGGCTGCACAGCTCCTCTGGTGCCTTATCCTGTTACCGTCTGTGGCTGTGTCGCGGGGTTTGACTCTCCCTACCGTGACGATGGTGAATTTGTCTAGGTTCAGTGTCATCTCTGTTCAAAGCTGTTGAGTTTGGATGTATCGAACATTTCTAGATGGTCCATACTCATGTTCCCAGCTGGGAGGGAATGTCTGTTGTGTAG
Source organism: Panulirus ornatus (assembly GCF_036320965.1). NCBI lineage: Eukaryota > Metazoa > Arthropoda > Malacostraca > Decapoda > Palinuridae > Panulirus > Panulirus ornatus. Next base: position 14,123,177 of record NC_092258.1, on the reverse strand, counting down.
GTCATGAACAGCGTTAGTGACGGGACGCTGCCTTTGGGAACCCCGCTTAAGAGGGGATTTTTTGTTGACGTTGCAAAGATGATGGTGATTACGGCAGTACGTTGGCTTACAGAGCTGAGCAGCAGTCTCTGGCTCGCCTAGATGAGAGTGTTTACTGTAAGACGTTCGTCCTCAAACCGTCGAAGGCTTTGCTAATGTGCCTTTGCTTAACTGCGGTTTATTTCTAGACCTCAGATAACTGTAATTATTCTGCAACGATGGAAATTTGTAGACTTGGTACTTCCTCCTCTCCGGAAGCCACATTGATTCTGATTATAGAAGATGTTCTTTTTAGGTGCCGTCTTACTAGGCTCATCATTTTCTCATACATTTTCCCCGTTATATCTAAGAGAAATGGGACGATGTTTCTTTCGGTCGACATCCAACACTTTTGGTTTGGGCTTCCGATAGATGATGTGAAAGTAATGAAAATCTCTATATGGTAACCTGTTCATGTCTTCCTTATTTATCTGGCTTTCTGCTGAGGTCCTCGTGTTTAGGAAAGCGTCAGTTTTCCCTGAGAGACACCTATCAAGGGACATCCGTGCTGGGTGTGTGGTCAGTGTAAGATGGTTCATTTTCTCCCCTGAGTCACTCAAGCAAGAATGCCTTCTTCGTGGACTTGGTTATCACTTCTATTTTCTTAGGGTTTAATGTTTGAGTCTAGAGTGCCATGTGTTCATGAATTTGTAAGCCTTTACCTCACGGTCCACCTTGGTGGGCATCACCTGTGTTGCTGGTGACCGTCTGATATTTGATGTTGCGACGGAGGGTGGCCATGTATCTCTTGCCAGAAATCTTTAGTTTTTAGGATTTTCATTTTTCTACCAGAGCGTTTGTCGGATTTACCTACACTTGTTGCTTTCTGCTTCTGTCGTCCCAAGTGTTTGTGGATGTTTCCGCCGTTGTTATGAACCTATGATCATCCGTGGGTGTGAGTGTGGGCCAGTATGATGGTGAAGTGATGTTATATAATCCGTTATCTACCTAATGGGTGGTGGATGGGCAGGACAGTGTACTGTACATGGCGGTAGGGTTGGCACTTGACGGCACTCGGCCTATGACTTCCTGTCTTATGTCTTGTGTCGTTCTTTTACTTCAGTAACCATCCCGTCAAGGTCGGGATTGAGAGGATCAATGTCTCTCGTGTTAATAACGTAACAAAAAAAGTTCTCTCCTTGAGCACGACCGTATAACCCTTGAGCACAATCGTGCGACCCTTGAGCACGACCTTATGACCCTTGAGCACGACCGTGTGACCCTTGAGCACGACCGTACGACACTTGAGGACGACCGTGCGACCCTTGAGCACAACCGCACGACCCTTGAGGACGATCGTACTAGCCTTAAGCACGACCGTGCGCCCCTTCGTGCTTCGCAGGTTCAACTTTGCCTTGCCTTACGCTTGGTGACGGACCGAGTATGGAGGTTAGAGAGAAGCCCCCGCAATCACCATTAAGATACACAGTCAGGCGTCTGGAGTCCTCTGGCAAGAGATATATGGATAAAGTTGCCAAAAGTTTCTTATTCATCAATGCTCTTATCACCTGTCCCGGGTCGAGGCTAGGAGGGAGTCTATCCCTGGCTAGTGAGGTTCACGGGATGGTAATTCCTGAGCCTGGTATGATATGGTAATGAAGGACGTGAGTTATGGAGGCAGATTATGAGGTCATCATCACCTGTGATTTGGTCTTACATGAGATACCAGCCGGAGGTGACGTCCTCCTTGTGATCTGGATGGAGACGGAGGCTGAGTGGTGGGGAGCGTAGTGTTAGTGAGGGACTGACGTTGGTAGAGGAATGGTGGCAACGGGAGAAGTGCTGGTGAGGAAGTGGTGGTGGTAGGAATAGTGTTGTTGATGAAGTGGTGGTGGTAAGAATAGTGTTGGTGATGAAGTGGTGGTGGTAAGAATAATGTTGGTGATGAAGTGATGGTGGTAAGAATAGTGTTGTTGATGAAGTGATGGTGGTAAGAATAGTGTTGGTGGTGAAGTGATGGTGGTAAGAATAGTGTTGGTGATGAAGTGGTGGTGGTAAGAATAGTGTTGGTGATGAAGTGGTGGTAAGAATAGTGTTGGTGATGAAGTGATGGTGGGTAAAGGTTCACCTCTGATAGTGGTGGTGTTGGTGGTGAGGGAGCGTGGGTGTCACGCCGGCCGTGCTGGCTGGCTACGGTAGTGCCAGCGGCCGTGGATGAAACGCGATCATTTTAATCGGATCCGAGGCCTGTGCGGGGTGTGGCTGCCCCGGGAGGTGGGAGGGAGGTTGTCCCGAGGCCTTCGTGGGGTGTGGCTGTCCTGGGAGGTGAGAGGGAGGTTCTCCCGAGGCCTTTGTGGGGTGTGGCTGTCCTGGGAGGTGGGAGGGAGGTTATCCCAAGGCCATTGTGGGGTGTGGTTGCCCTGGGAGGTAGGAGGCCTTTGTTGGGTGTGGTTGTCCTGGGAGGTGGGAAGGAGGTTGCCTCTGAGGTGAGGGAGGCTGCCCCAAGGCCTGTGTGGTGAAGTTGCCCCGTTAGGTGGAAGGAGGTCTGCCCCAAGGCCTTTATGAGGTGTGATTGTCCTGTGAGGTGGGAAGGAGGCTGACCCTGTGGTGCGGGAAGCTGACCCAAGATTTGTAGGGTAAGGCTGCCTCGGAAGGTGGGAGGGAGGCTGCCCTGAGGCCTTTGTAGAGTTAGATTTTCCTGGGGATGGAAAGAAGGTTGCCCTGTGTGGGGTAAGGCTGCCTCAAGAGGTGGGAGGGATGCTGCCCAGGGGTTTGTGCGGAGCGAGGCTGTCCGAAGATTAGAAGAGAGACTTCCTTCTTGGCTGGGAGGGAGTGGGGCGTGCCCAGGCCTAGTGGACACCTGCAGGTAAGTAGGTAGGTCAGCACTAACCCTGGCACGACCAGCCTCTCTCGCAAGACCACTATTACTTGGCTAGAGGTCTCTGGTTCACCGGATTGTGCCGCCATGCTCATCCTGAGAGCGGTAGCGCCAAAGGATCACAGGTCACAAAGGGTCTTCATCAGACCCCAGTGGGTTGATGTTCAGTAAAGCAAAAAATTATAAAAAAGTAGCTGGTTACATAAGCTTCAGTACATACATTACATAGTCTTTCATCTGTAAGTTTTACCGACTAGATGCAAGAAGTGGATACAAACTTAAAATGTCAGGTATCTTGTTATTAACAATAAGGTGTGACATTTCTTGAAGGTATTGTTTAGATCTGTCCCTAAAAGGCTCTGTTTTTCACATTCTAAGACATAGTGTTCTAGTCTGAGTCCAGATCTTTGACGACAAACTTCACAATTTACATGTTGAACATCTCCAGGTAGGCCAACGCACCAATAGTACCTATAGCCTAGCCTTAGTCTAGCAAGGTTTTGCTTTCTCTATAAGCATGTTTTATTTTACACATTTCGCTGAGATGGATAATGTTTCTGTTAGTCTCTCTCTAATTACAGTGTTGAGGTTTCTGATCGACAACACAGTTTTGTTTTCAACAACCATTCTTTACTAAGTGCAAGTTTGGCTGAAAGCATCAGCTTTGTCTTGCTCCCGGAGGCCTGTATGAGAAGAGAATTTATAATAATTTCATTTGAATCCCCTGAGCAATAATGTCTTAATATATGTCCCTGGCTTCAGAGACCAGCTTATTACAGTATGATCCCAGGGGGTTAAGGGCAAGTAATAAAGTTAAAGAATTAGAGATAATTAAACTGTCTGTGGCAGTGATTTCTACCTGCTCAACAGCGATGAGTATGGTGAACAATTAGATTTACAGAGTAGATGCCCAGTTGTTTATTCTAACATTTTTCTTTAATCTATTACCACTAGGCTGGATCACAGTGGTAGCATTAACTCCCTCCCAGTGGCAAAGTTACAGAACCGTCGGTATAGATCACTGGATTGAGTTATTTTCAGTCTGCAGTTTCTATATATGTTCCAGAACTCTGGTTTTGGCTGAGTGTTGAAAGTGAAGATCTTAAGTAACTGATTTTATAGGTGGATAAGTAGATGTAATAATGTCAATGGTAGTTACTTGTCAGAAAGGCAGGAAATGCTGCTGCTTCCTAATTCTATACAAATTAAGTACTCCAAACATTGTCATGTGAGTTGCAGTTATTTAGATCCATTTAGATTCACTCGCGCCATAGTTTAACAATTGATCATCACAAAGCTTCAATCGTAAGACTGAAATCAAGTTTTCTGTCCTCAATGCTGAGCATAGTGAGTTCTTTCCTGCGTGTTGATTATGATAAGTGTTTCCTTCTGCCAGCCGCACAGCTGTACGTGCTCTCCTAACTCGTTGGTCTCATTTAACTACGTCTTTCCAGAAATAAAGCTGCAGTCTGGTGGTGTTTAATTTTCAGAAAGACGTTGTCCTTGTCACCAAAATTTTGTTATGCGGTAATGTATTTAACCCCGGAAACCTGAGGCGGCCCATCCAGCAGTGTGTGGTATAATCCCTGGCGTGTGTGTCGGGTTCGGCAGGGGCAGGGGGGCTTCAGTGTCAACAAACCCTGGAGAATAAGCGCCCTAACAGGATCGTATGGCGCCGGCCGGGGCTGAGACGCGTAAGGGGATTACCTCCGCCAGAAGGCGTTCAGTGGCGACAAATGTTTTGTGCTCTGAGGGAACCTAGTTACCTGAGCCTTGGCGATCCTCTTAGGCAGTTTGTTTCAACAGCTTCCTACCGGTACCCGCCCGGCGGGGGAGGTTATGAGCCAACTTGTGACGGCCGGACGTGTGCTGCACGACGAGGCTTTTTAACCACGCCGGCGGAGGTTAGGTCGAGAAGAGATACACACAGGCGGCTGCACAGGGGAAGAAGACGGCGATCCTGGTCGGGCTTCAAGTGGCCACAGACAAAACCCTCCGGAGCTCTGACTTCCTCACAGGAAATCCAGCGCCAGTTGGGGTCCTCCCGCCTTCCTGAGCGCATTCACATCACTTCAGTAGAAGATGTCCTTCTCAATATCCTGCCGTCATGTTCCAAAAGTGGTCCGTACGCCTCGCTTGGTCCTGACGAGTCACAAAAGACCTCGAGATGAATCGACGATGGGACCAGATGTAACCGCGGAGTTGATAAGCCCGGCTGTTGGTGAATGGTGGAGGGGGAGAGCGGTCCAGGGGCGGACCAGATTCTGGCCAGGGGGTAGGTCAGACCAATGGTGGTCCAGTGATGAGAGAGACGACGACTCCAGCTGGACGACCAGGCGAGATAACCCCGGGACAGCCTGTCAAACTGGGGCTATCGCCACACGCACGACCATGGTTGACCAGGTCTCTATGGCAAATTAATTTCCCGCCACTGGCTTGAAGCAATGGGAGGATGTGGCCGGAAATGCGTGCGGCAGCTTATCTGGGCAGGCAGTTCAAACCATTTTGTGAGAACATTCAACTCTTTTTTTCCAGGGAGGTTATTTGAAATATCGAACATAGGATTGGACATAAACTGTGTATATCAAGATTCACTGAATTGAGAATAGGAAGCACATTCGTATATATTAATATGGATGACGTATGTCTGCACACGAATGTGGAGTTTAGTCTGTAATCAAACATGACCACAAAATATTTCAGGTATGTATCAGGAGCATTACATGACACTTGGTGTATAAGATTATATGCGATTGATCATAAGTTACTTGAACCAGGCTCAGGAGACAGTTTGGGAATGTATGATATTGTCACTACAGACATTACCTTGAAGTACATAATATGGAAAGCGAGATTTAGAGTTACAGTTGTAGTGGGGTGGCCTGGAGGAGGAGGAGGAGGAGCACTTCAGAAGTGAACGGCTTTCTCAGGTTTAAGGAGGACCTGACCGACACTTCAGTCATACCACTTCACTTTCTGTCTACGCATATTATCTCCCCATCAGGGGGCAGAGGATGTTGAAGAGGCCGCCGATCTATCCTCCATCTCCAGCTTCTTGTCGTATAATCTGGTGATCGCTGCCTGACAATGTTCACAATGGATGTTCTGTTTGGTGTGAGAGTAATTCTTTTGAGCACAAAGATCCGACGCCTGGGCAGGGCGGGTCATCACATGCAAAGGTCGTACCATCATGATCAAGGATCCTCTCGAGCCTTGGTCAGACTAGTCCATCATATTCTGAGCTACATAGCCGTCCAGCAGCGGCTCGGCCTCACCTCCTGGAACTAGATCTGAGTCGCTTTTACGTGTCTCTTTCCTCGACTGTTGACTGTCCAGGAGTTCATGAGCGCTTCCCGCCGGGGAAGGGCAGAGGGATGCCAGTCGTCGCCGACCCCCAGCCTGGGCGGTGCCGGCCCCACCCTGGGTCATAATTACTACCTGCCTGCCTAGCCACCGGCTATTTCAAGGCTTTCTCCTGTAATAGTAAGGATTCAAGACCGTGGCCATCTTACATCATGGTGGAGGGTAGGCATTACTGGCTGGATAATTTATAGCGAGGCTGAGCAGCAATGGTTCATTAAGGCCCAGGTCCTGAGCTGAATTTCGGGTGTAGGCAGTTGGCCAAGATGGCCGGCCGCCCACCCTCAACATGGATTCATTGTTCACCTCTGCCGAGTGCGGCCATTTCTTCTCATCCTACCGTCATCTCTATATTTCTTTTCATTGTTTGATATTAACTTCTGCCGGCTGTGGTGGCCTGCGTGACCCGACTGTCCGTCTGTGGGTCCGTGGGTCAGATAGTCTTCGTCCTACTCTGATGTCTAAGAAAATCAGGACGTCAGCCACAGTCTGGTGCCGTCGTGAATGTATTGATAAGACAAATCCTTCTGAAGGAAATGGGTAATGTTGCCAGTCACGAGAGCACATCCAACTGGCAGCAACGACACACCACCGCCACTTCCGTAGTCAGCCTCTTGAGCACGACCACCGTGTGACCGTCGCGCTACGACCCTTGGATGAGGTGGTTGGCCTTTGACCTAGCCCTTGGCAGTGGCATCAGTCATATCCAGACCTTCTTTCACAATGCTCCATCTTCATCACTTCGCATCATCTTAGTCTGAGCTTCATAAACCGTGTACCTGACCAACTCTGCAGCTTCTACTGTTCCCTTTGTAACCTGAAGCCATCCTGATCCTTCATTACTTCTATCATGACCTTAACATTATCGATGAATATATTCAAAGATGAATCCAATCCTTCTGGTAACTCATGAATATATCAGAAACAACAGTGGTCCTAAGACGGAGCCTTGCGGCAAGCGAATTCTGACCCCAACCGCTTAGAAACGTTACCTCTGACACACACAGGCTGTTCACTTCCTCTACGATGATTTTCGATCCACCGAGAGATTCTACCTGACAGGGAATCCACTGTCTTCACCTGTCCTCCTCTATGTGACATTCTCAGATGCCTTCAGGCAGTTCGGGAACACATGATCCATCCATTCACCTCTTTTGTCCACAACAGAAGTCACGTAGTCCCTGAAGTCTGAAGGCTTTGTTACGCCTGACGTCTTGTGTGTGAACCCATGAAGCCTCAGGTGTGTTTCATCTGCAAGTGACAATCCGATTCCTTTACATTTTCTCATCATCCTCAACAGCTCTTCCTTGTGAACCCCCACGCCTGATTACCTGCTCTTCTGCAGACGCTTCACATCTGATGCATTTATAGAACACTTCCCTTCTGTAGCTTTCCCTCTTCACGTTTTTTGGTTATGTTTCAGCACTTTCACTACCCAGTAGCGTCACTACCCAGCACCGTCACCACCCAGCATCGTCACTACCCAGCACCCGTCACCCCCCCAGCACCGTCACCACCCAGCACCGTCATCACCTAGCACCGTCATTACCCAGCACCGTCATTACCCAGCACAGTCATCACCCAGCACCGTCACGACCAAGGACTGTTATCACCCAACACCGTCATCACCCATCACCGTCACTACCCAGCACCATCATTACCCAGCACCGTCATTACCCAGCACAGACATCACCCAGCACCGTCATCACCCATCACCGTCACTACCCAGCACCATCATTACCCAGCACCGTCATTACCCAGCACAGACATCACCCAGCACCGTCATCACCCATCACCGTCACTACCCAGCACCATCATTACCCAGCACCATCATTACCCAGCACCGTCATTACCCAGCACCGTCATTACCCAGCACAGACATCACACAGCACCGTCACGACCTAGGACTGTCATCACCCAACACCGTCATCACCCATCACCGTCACTACCCAGCACCATCATTACCCAGCACCGTCACTACCCAGCACCATCATTACCCAGCACCGTCACCACCCAGCACCGTCACCACCTTCACCGTCACCACCCAGCACCGTCACCACCTTCACCGTCACCACCCTGCACCGTCACCACCGTCACCGTCACCACCCTGCACCGTCACCACCGTCACCGTCACCACCCAGCACCGTCACCACCGTCACCGTCACCACCCTGCACCGTCACCACCGTCACCGTCACCACCCAGCACCGTCACCACCGTCACATATAATCAACAAACCACGACCCATCGTTGATCGTTTCGCTCACTTTAATCTCTGACAAAATTCAGCAGAAATCGCCAACGTTTCCCGCCCGTAAACCGCTTTAGGGTATAAATTCAGCGTCGATAATTTTGAAATGGTTTAATTTTCAGATCCACAAGTGAATTTACGGTTTTATGGGGTTTGTAAGTGTTCATTTGTCCTCGTTACTGGGATTAATTTTCTGGAATCCACACATGCAAATTCAGTTTTGTAACTTCGCGTTGTTTGTCGAGGTATATATATATATATATATATATATATATATATATATATATATATATATATATATATATATATATATTATTATTTTTTTTATTATACTTTGTCGCTGTCTCCCGCGTTTGCGAGGTAGCGCAAGGAAACAGACGAAAGAAATGGCCCAACCCCCCCCATACACATGTATATACATACGTCCACACACGCAAATATACATACATACACAGCTTTCCATGGTTTACCCCAGACGCTTCACATGCCCTGCTTCAATCCACTGACAGCACGTCAACCCCGGTATACCACATCGCTCCAATTCACTCTATTCCTTGCCCTCCTTTCACCCTCCTGCATGTTCAGGCCCCGATCACACAAAATCTTTTTCACTCCATCTTTCCACCTCCAATTTGGTCTCCCTCTTCTCCTTGTTCCCTCCACCTCCGACACATATATCCTCTTGGTCAATCTTTCCTCACTCATTCTCTCCATGTGCCCAAACCACTTCAAAACACCCTCTTCTGCTCTCTCAACCACGCTCTTTTTATTTCCACACATCTCTCTTACCCTTACGTTACTCACTCGATCAAACCACCTCACTCCACACATTGTCCTCAAACATCTCATTTCCAGCACATCCATCCTCCTGCGCACAACTCTATCCATAGTCCACGCCTCGCAACCATACAACATTGTTGGAACCACTATTCCTTCAAACATACCCATTTTTGCTTTCCGAGATAATGTTCTCGACTTCCACACATTCTTCAAGGCCCCCAGGATTTTCGCCCCCTCCCCCACCCTATGATCCACTTCCGCTTCCATGGTTCCATCCGCTGACAGATCCACTCCCAGATATCTAAAACACTTCACTTCCTCCAGTTTTTCTCCATTTAAACTCACCTCCCAATTGACTTGACCCTCAACCCTACTGTACCTAATAACCTTGCTCTTATTCACATTTACTCTTAACTTTCTTCTTCCACACACTTTTCCAAACTCAGTCACCAGCTTCTGCAGTTTCTCACATGAATCAGCCACCAGCGCTGTATCATCAGCGAACAACAACTGACTCACTTCCCAAGCTCTCTCATCCCCAACAGACTTCATACTTGCCCCTCTTTCCAAAACTCTTGCCTTCACGTGACTCCCTAACAACCCCATCCATAAACAAATTAAACAACCATGGAGGCATCACGCACCCCTGCCGCAAACCAACATTCACTGAGAACCAATTACTTTCCTCTCTTCCTACACGTATACATGCCTTACATCCTTGATAAAAACTTTTCACTGCTTCTAACAGCTTGCCTCCCACACCATATATTCTTAATACCTTCCACAGAGCACTTCTATCAACTCTATCATATGCCTTCTCCAGATCCATAAATGCTACATACAAATCCATCTGATTTTCTAAGTTTTCCTCACATACATTCTTCAAAGCAAACACCTGATCCACACATCCTCTACCACTTGTGAAACCACACTGCTCTTCTCCAAACTGATGCTCTGTACATGCCTTCACCCTCTCAATCAGTACCATCCCATATAATATATATATAAATATATATATATATATATATATATATATATATATATATATATATATATATATATATATATATATATATATATATATATATATATAAAGTGTGTGAAAGAAGAAAGTTAAGAGTAAATGTGAATAAGAGCAAGGTTATTAGGTACAGTAGGGTTGAGGGTCAAGTCAATTGGGAGGTAAGTTTGAATGGAGAAAAACTGGAGGAAGTAAAGTGTTTTAGATATCTGGGAGTGGATCTGGCAGCGGATGGAACCATGGAAGCGGAAGTGAATCATAGGGTGGGGGAGGGGGCGAAAATCCTGGGAGCCTTGAAGAATGTGTGGAAGTCGAGAACATTATCTCGGAAAGCAAAAATGGGTATGTTTGAAGGAATAGTGGTTCCAACAATGTTGTATGGTTGCGAGGCGTGGGCTATGGACAGAGTTGTGCGCAGGAGGGTGGATGTGCTGGAAGTGAGATGTTTGAGGACAATGTGTGGTGTGAGGTGGTTTGATCGAGTAAGTAATGTAAGGGTAAGAGAGATGTGTGGAAATAAAAAGAGCGTGGTTGAGAGAGCAGAAGAGGGTGTTTTGAAATGGTTTGGGCACATGGAGAGAATGAGTGAGGAAAGATTGACCAAGAGGATATATGTGTCGGAGGTGGAGGGAACGAGAAGTGGGAGACCAAATTGGAGGTGGAAAGATGGAGTGAAAAAGATTTTGTGTGATCGGGGCCTGAACATGTAGGAGGGTCAAAGGAGGGCAAGGAATAGAGTGAATTGGATCGATGTGGTATACCGGGGTTGACGTGCTGTCAGTGGATTGAATCAGGGCATGTGAAGCGTCTGGGGTAAACCATGGAAAGTTGTGTGGGGCCTGGATGTGGAAAGGGAGCTGTGGTTTCGGGTATTATTGCGTGGCAGCTAGAGAATGAGTGTGAACGAATGGGGCCTTTGTTATCTTTTCCTAGTGCTACCTCGCACACATGAGGGGGGAGGGGGAAGGTATTCCATATGTGGCGAGGTGGCGATGGGAGTGAATGGGGGCAGACAGTGTGAATTGTGTGCATGGGTATATATGTATGTGTCTGTGTATGTATATATATGTGTACATTGAGATGTATAGGTATGTATATTTGCGTGTGTGGACGTGTGTGTGTATACATTGTGTATGGGGGTGGGTTGGGCCATTTCTTTCGTCTGTTTCCTTGCGCTACCTCGCAAACGCTGGAGACAGCGACAAAGCAAAATAAATAAATATAAATATATATATATATATATATATATATATATATATATATATATATATATATATATATATATATATATATATATATATATGTATGTGTCACCAGACTCCGTCTGCATTAGGTTACACTGCGGGTGAAGGGTTCCATTTGGCGAGGCTGTATCATTTCGAGTTCCGTCTCGTCAAAGAAATTCTCACTCCAAAGGAGTCTACCTTTCCCTGCTACTCGTTTTGCCCATTTTACTCTCCACATTACGTACGTCTTTCCCTCATAATCCCCACCATATACGCCTGTCCGTCACTGTCCATATAACATACGCTGGTCACTCACTATCCACATCACGTAGACTTGCCCCTCACTATGTTCATTAGTGTACCTATCCATCACTTTCCATGTCACGTACACCTGTCCCTCATTACCCTCATCACTTAAACCTGTCCCTCATCATCAATATCACTTATATCTGTCCTTAACTATCCACACCATGTATACATGTCCCTCCCAATTCACATCACGTATTTGTCCCTCGCTATCTACATCTTGTACACCTGTCCTTCACTATCCACTTCACTTACACCTTTCCCTCACGATCCACATCACTTACAACTCTCCTTCATTATCCACATCACTTCCACCTGTCCCTCACTACCCACGTCACGCACTCCTATAATTCACTACACACATCACACACTCCCATCCCTCACTACCCACCTCACACACTCCTGTCCGTCACTACCCACCTCACACACTCCTGTCCCTCACTACCCACATCACACACTCCCATCCCTCACTATCCATCTCACGCACTCCCATCCCTCACTACCCACATCACACACTCCCATCCCTCACTATCCATCTCACGCACTCCCATCCCTCACTACCCACCTCACACACTCCTGTCCCTCACTACCCACCTCACACACTCCTGTCCCTCACTATCCATCTCACGCACTCCCATCCCTCACTACCCACCTCACACACTCCTATCCCTCACTACCCACCTCACACACTCCTGTCCCTCACTACCCACCTCACACACTCCTGTCCCTCACTACCCACCTCACACACTCCTGTCCCTCACTACCCACATCACACACTCCCATCCCTCACTACCCACATCACTCACTCCTGTCCCTCACTACCCACCTCACACACTCCTGTCCCTCACTATCCATCTCACGCACTCCCATCCCTCACTACCCACCTCACACACTCCTATCCCTCACTACCCACCTCACACATTCCTGTCCCTCACTACCCACCTCACACACTCCTGTCCCTCACTACCCACATCACACACTCCCATCCCTCACTATCCATCTCACGCACTCCTGTCCCTCACTACCCACATCACACACTCCTGTCCCTCACTACCCGCCTCACGCACTCCTATCCCTAACTATCCACCTCACACACTCCCATCCCTCACTACCCACCTCACACACTCCCATCCTTCACTACCCACCTCACGCACTCCTATCCCTCACTACCCACCTCACGCACTCCTATCCCTCACTACCCACATCACACACTCCCATCCCTCACTACCCACCTCACGCACTCCTATCCCTCACTATCCACCTCACGTTCGCCCGTCTCCACCCGCCACCAGTAAACCGCCGAACATGATCAAAATTGGCGAAGCGACGGTAACTAACTGCCCTGAGGGGGGAGGAGTTCTCCATCCCCAGCCCCAGCCCACCAGTCATCCCTCTCTCCCCAGGTGGGTGGGTGGGTCCTCCGGTCCTCCCCCAGACCCAAGTCCCAGCCCACCAACCACCCCTCTCCTGGTAGGGAAGATGGCTCTTTCTGTGTCCTCCCCGAGCCCACCAGCCATCCCTCTCTCTGACAACAGGAGAGGTGTCCTCCGCTACCCTGAGGGACTGCGGTGCGAACACATTTCCATACGTGCGTCTCCCAGTGTCCGTCATGATGAATGGTGGTGTGGCTCCCGGTGGCTCACCTGACGGTGTCAGGTGAGGCTGCACCGCCCTCAGGTGTTAGGTGCCTCACTGTCCGGTACACCCAAGTGTTAGGTGCCTCACTGTCCGGTACACCCAAGTGTTAGGTGCCTCACTGTCCGGTGCACCGAGTTGTTAGGTGCCTCACTGTTCAGTACTCCCAGGTGTTAGGTGCCTCACTGTCCGGTACACCCAGGTGTTAGGTGCCTCACTGCCCAGTACACCCAGGTGTTAGGTGCTTCACTGTTCGGTACACCCAGGTGTTAGGTGCCTCACTGTCCGGTGCACCGAGATGTTAGGTGCCTCACTGTCCGGTACACCCAGGTGTTAGGTGCCTCACTGCCCAGTACACCCAGGTGTTAGGTGCCTCACTGTCCGGTACACCCAGGTGTTAGGTGCCTCACTGTCCGGTACACCCAGGTGTCGCTGATGCACCATCGGCCGGTATACTGAAGGTGTACCAGATACTTGTGTAAGAGGCGGGCAGTGAGAGGGCGGAGGACGTGGGGAAAGTTGAGCTGAGGAAACTGACTTTGACTTTCTAGGAGCGTCCAGAGGAAGGAAGGGTTGAGGTAAGTTTTGTCTGAGATAACTGGAGAAGTTGGTGATGAGCTGGGGTCCCTGGGGCGGGCTGGGGCGCTGGCTTCTGATGATGACCCGGGGTCCCTGGGGCGGGCTGAGGCGCTGGCCCCTGATGATGGCCCGGGGTCCTTGGGGCGGGCTGCTGCTCTGGCTTCTGATGATAACCCCGTGTCCCTGGGGCGGGCTGGGGCGCTGGCCCCTGATGATGACCCGGGGTCTCTGGGGCGGGCTGGGGCGCTGGCTCCTGATGATGACCCGGGGTCTCTGGGGCGGGCTGGGGCGCTGGCTTCTGATGATGACCCGGGGTCCCTGGGGCGGGCTGAGGCGCTGGCCCCTGGTGATGACCCGGGGTCCTTTGGGCGGGCTGGGGCGCTGGCTTCTGATGATAACCCCGTGTCTCTAGGGCAGGTTGGGGCGCTGGCTTCTGATGATGAGCTGGGGTTCCATTGGCGGGCTGGGGCGCTGGCTCCTGGTGATGATTCAGGGTTCCTGGGGCGGGCTGGAGCTCTGGCTCCTGGTGATGACCCGGGTTCCCAGAGGCGGGCTGGGGTGCCAGCTCCTGGTGATGACCCGGGGTCCTGGGGGCGGGCTAGGGCGCTGGCTCCTGGTGATGACCCGGGCTCTCTGGGGCGGGCTGGGGCGCTGACTCCTGATGATGACCCGGGGTCTGTGGGGCGGGCTGGGGCGCTGGCTCCTGGTGATGGCCCGGGGTCCCAGGGGCGGGCTGGGGCGCTGGCTCCTGGTGATGAGCTGGGGGTCTCTGGGGCGGGCTGGGGCGCTGACTCCTGATGATGACCCGGGGTCTGTGGGGCGGGCTGGGGCGCCGGCTCTTGGTCATGACCCGAGGTCTCTCGGGCGGACTGGGGCGCTGGCTCCTGGTTATGAACTGGGGTCCCTGGGGCAGGCTGGGGCGCTGGCTCCTGGTGATGACCCCGAGGTCTCTGGGGCGGGCTGGGGCGCAGGCCCCTGGTGATGACCCGGGGTCCCAGGGACGGGCCGGGGCGCTGGCTTCTGGTGGTGACCCGAGGTCTCTGGGGCGGGCTTGGGCGCTGGCTCCTGGTGATGAGCTGGGGGTCTCTGGGGCGCTGGCTCCTGTTGATGAACTGGGGTCTCTGGGGCGGGCTGAGGCGCTGGCTCCTGGTGATGACCCGGGGTCCCAGGGGCGGACTGGGGCGCTGGCTCTTGGCGATGACCCGGGGTCCCAGGGACGGGCCGGGGCGCTGGCTCCTGGTAGTGACCCAAGGTCTCTGGGGCAGGCCGGGGCGCTGGCTCCTTTTAATGAGCTGGGGTTCCTGGGGGTAGGTTGGGGCGCCGGTCGCTGGTGTTGCTCGGTGTCCCTGGCGCAGACTGGGGTTCGCTAGATGCTAGTGATGGGTGACCCGAAGTTCCTGGGGCAGGCTAGGGCGCTGGCTGCTAGTGGTGACCCTGGGTTTCTAGTCCTGGCTGGGGTGTGGTTGCTGGTGTTGCTTACAGTCCCTGGGACGGGCTGGGGCGCTGCACTCGCCAGGTAAGAAGGATTTGTCGGGTTGGCCAAGAGAAAAGAGAGGAAAGTAGAAGCTGAAGACACAAGACGAGAGAAAATGCAAGTGTCTATAGTTGACCTGGATGTGGTGGGGACGTAGGATTCCAGGTCGTGGCCCCACACAGCCTGACTGATCGGAAGAACACCAGTAAGTTTGGTCTCAGAGGAGCTCTAGATCGACGTAGTATTTTCAGTTGACATCTAGATCGAAGTAATACTCTTAAAGGACCAATAGATCGACGTAATTCAAGGCAAGAAAAGAAGAAGACAATTTCAGCAGAATTAAAGAGATAAACACGAACTAATGTAAACATAAACTGAATTCTTTTAAGGGCCATCCTTCCGTCTTCACCCACTGCCTCACCCGGAGAAGATTATAGAGATGACAGCCTAGTCACTACGTACATTAATGCTTAACAAATATAAGGTACGCAGAAAGGATACCATTTGTGTTATTGGAATAATTAGGTTACGTATGTGGTAGGGTGATCATGGTGCGTGTCCTGTCGCTACTGTGTGAGGAGAGACTATATGTGGTGAGGCCTCCCTGGTGCCGTGGTGGACATCGTCTTGTGAGTGGGA
This sequence comes from Panulirus ornatus, assembly GCF_036320965.1. Taxonomy (NCBI): domain Eukaryota; kingdom Metazoa; phylum Arthropoda; class Malacostraca; order Decapoda; family Palinuridae; genus Panulirus; species Panulirus ornatus. The sequence goes on along the minus strand of NC_092258.1, from coordinate 14,107,012 downwards.
GAGGCACGGGAGAGGAACCCAGTTGCTGACTAAGACGAGAAGTGACATCGTAACGCATCCAGGAGGAAGAAACCTCAGGAGAAAATAGTCAGATGTAAAGGTTGTGGAAGCTAATGTTGAAGATACTGACGTACGTAAGAAAAGCGAATGGACAGGGGAAAAGCATTGGACTTACAGGTGGCAAAATATCACAGGAGGGAGGGATAAATTATACATATACAATACATATATGTGACGGGAGGACAGAAATATAGGACATGAGAGGAAATTTAAGAGGTGCCAAGGACACAGAGGACAATGCCTGGAGTGCCAGAGGGAGAGGGGTGCCAGCCGGTTTGAATACGCTGAAGACTTCTTAAGTCTGTCAATTTCTTCCTGGTTCATCTTTATTTACATGAGGCTTTGGTGGTTCCAGGAGCCACGCTCACAGTCTGCACTCCCAGATCCACCCGCCAAGTCACACTCAGAGGATCCTTTCCAGCCTGCCACATACCCGGGAGCCAAACCCACCGCCCACACTCTGTGCACCAAGAACTATCGGTACAGGAGCCACGCCTACAACCTAGAGCCCCGCCCACCACCCACACACCCAGAATCTATCCATTCGACAACATTGCCAGAGCCTCGCCCACCGCCTACGTCTCGAAGAGCCCCGACCACACCCCTTGGACCTTAGACCGAAACCCCCCGCAGCCAACTCCTACACCCCCAGTAACTCCGCCCACCTCTCACATCCCCAGGAGCCCCGCCCACACTGCCGGCTCAGAATTCAGCTCATCCCTGGAAGGAAACTGTACAAATGGCCTACATTCAACGGCTTTTGTTGTTCTTTGTGGTTCACATAGCAGGGAGCAGTAGCTGCGCCACACATGCTGCCGCTCCGAGAAAAAGATTAGATCAAAAGTGGAAATCCTTCTGCAGCTGGTTAGGTTCCTGGGTTGTGGGTGGGAGGCGGTGGCTGGTCCTGAGGTCCAGCACCATCAGTCTGATGACACGAGAAGTCGTACATTGCGTTGGTGTGGTAGTAGGACGGTTCTTTAAGTCCTTAACACGTCGTAATGCGCTCATGATACTCACTTACCCACAACATCATCATGTTTCAAACATGACGACAGTTCCTCCATCTATGTTGATCTACCAATAAAGTGTTTCCATGAGGTGTGTGTGTGTGTGTATGTGTGTGTGTGTGTGTGTGTGTGTGTGTGTGTCAGTGTATGTGTGTGTGTGTGTGTGTGTGTGTGTGTGTGTGATCATTATATATGTGGTACTGGGAGAGAGTTTTGCAGTTGTGGTGCCCCGTCTCTTAGCTTTGCATGTGTACACATGGTAAAAAAAAAAAATGGTCTTACCTCATTTTACGTGAAGTAATACGTTCGTTGGTCTGGCTTTCATGATAGTGTGATAGTATCGAATCGCTAACGACATTTCCTGTCATTTACCACAGTATACGTTATACTGATTTCGTATTTTTTTACGAAATTAACTATAGAGTGGAACTACCATAATTATTAGGACATTTTTCTTATACTTGCGCTCAACAACCCAACCGAGACAACACGAGTCTTACTGATCATTTCTAAATTCATCGGACCCATCCAGGAAGATACTTTTTTACTGTGTGTACTTACCATGTCTTCACTCTTATGTGAGCACACACACACACACACCCACACACACACACACAGCCTAAGTCAGGTACATATTTATCAACTAACTAGCCCCGAGGGGAGGATAAACATTTGGGATTGGCTGTGGGCCGATTGCCGTGCTCATGAAGCACACCAGGGCGGGGACGTGCGTAAATAATGATCAGCCACGGTGTCCATTACACATCAGAAGCCTGTATCTTTTTATTGTGTGTGTGTGTGTGTGTGTGTGTGTGTGTGATTCCTTATTAGTAATTACCAAAGTATGGTGAGGGAGTTTTACACTCGTTTTACACACGTCTTGAACATTCTCTACTGTCACATAGTCTCTTAAACATAGGTATGTCGATTGCATTAAGCATGTCCTCAGTCATTCTTGTGATGTTAGTGTGTGGCTCCTCTAGTGCCTTATCCTGTTACCGTCTGTGGCTGTGTCGCGGGGTTGGACTCGCCCTAGCGACAGTGATGAGTTTGTTGCTTTTTATTTTTCCAGACCTTTCCTAAGCTGTTGAGTCAGAAACTACGGTGTAGGTGTGATCGGGGAATGTGTTGTTGGAGACTAGTATTTGAGTGGCGTCGTGTGGAGGAGGGTTGTTTTTCGTATAGGCTATGAACACCGTAAGTGACAGGATGCTCCCTATGGGAACCCCGCTTAGTATAGAGGATTTAGGTGATTTTGCATAGTTGATAGGCATTACGGCAGTGCGTTAGCTCACAAAGGTCCACAACAAGTGTCTGGGTGATCTCTGGTGCACCTACATACATGTGAGAGTCTACACTGTCGACCGCCACTCCACAGTCTGTAGAAGCGATGTATTAATTTCTCTCTGTATGGCTGTTCATTCTGTCTCTCGGCCTCTGATGATTACTTCTTTTTTTTTCTACAACGATCGTGATTGCTGCCACTCCTCAGGAAGCCATACTGATTCTGGCTATAGAAGCTGTTGTGCTGGAGCTGCCATCTTACTGTCGGGTTGACTGAGTCGCAACGCTGACCACTGTACCACAGGGGCTCATGTGTTTACTATTTGTTGTTTCTGCTTACTAGTTGTATTTCATGAGGGTATGTTTTACACTTTGCTCCTCTCTGAACTATGTATATATGTACCATATATTTACTCCTACACACACACACATAAAAAAAAAGAACGAGCCTATGGAAGGTACCCATTTTATCGACCATCCTCAAGGGGAGGATGAACAGCTGGATGGACTGTGAACCGGCTGCCACGACCAGGATTAGAACCTATACGAGTTTGACCCATGACGGCCCGTGCGTGCGTGACGGTCACTAATGCTAACCACGACACCACGGAGGTGTGTGTGTGTGTGTGTGTGTGTGTGTGTGTGTGTGTGTGTGCAGGATTACCAGAAGGAGGAAATATTACCGGAAACCTCAGGGGAGGCCTGAGCAGCGGGGCTTGACGGCATTACCCCGCCCAGCCCCAGGGGAGGACCAACACCCCTCACCCACCCACCTCTGTCTGTGATTGGTAATTCGAGACTAGAGGAAGAATTCCATCCGGATCTGAAAGGAGAATCAGGAAATTAATCATCGGAGACGTGAATGTCTAGGTAGCCGTTCGTCTCGCTGACAACAAAAGACGACATTTTCTTTCTTTCTGTCGACTTGAATATGAGCTGAGTTTTACCTCCTGGTCCTGTGGACTTCACAGGGCCGCCACAACCTCCCCCGGAGCCGGATATCTGGTATCGGGTTACTGGCTGCGTTATCCGTGCGTCCGAGTTTGTAAGGACTCGGTTTCCGATGATCCGACGCCGATTATCGTGGTACAGAGGCAGTCTGGGATAAGTGGGAGGGAGTGGGAGTGGGTGATGTTCATCCTTGTCACCCACCTCGGCCGGGGTGTTCCTTCAGACTGCGAGCACTGCAGGCAGGTGGTGAGGCTGGGCACCTCGGCCGGGGTGTTCCTTCAGACTGCGAGCACTGCAGGCAGGTGGTGAGGCTGGGTCCCACTCGCCGCCTCCACTTGTGTAGTGCGCCGGCCTATGGAGATGGGTCATGCCTTCCTCCCGTTATACACCTCACAGAGTTAAGTGCTCATAATATTTTTCCTAGATTATCATGAGGGCGAAGAGATGAAGTCTCGTGAGTGTAAAACCTTCCTCATGTTCACAGACATGTAACACAGTAGGCACACACACACACACACACACACACACACACACACACACACACACACACACACACACACACAGGAACACATATACATACAATGAAAAGTTAGGATTGCTTCAGCTTACACGGGAACTCTGAAGTTGGTCTGATACAAGGGTGAGGAAATCCGACCCGAGCAAATGCATAGTAATGAGGATGGGACTCGGTAAGAGAAGACCTCGATACAAGTTTTATCCAACGGGAAATAAGCTGAAGGAATCTGTGTCCGAGAGATGGATGTGAGCTGACAGTGTCGCTAACATGTCGCCAGGTCAACTGTACAGGAGACACACCGTCTGCTGGCAAATATCAGCAACTTATGACTGCGTATGTGAGCACAAAACGAAGTTAAGGAAGCACAAAGAACTCACTGAGAAGGTCCAGAGGAGGGCAGCAAAGATGCCACCAGAATTGATAGAGTTGTGTTATGGAGGAGATAAGGAGAGGTTATGGAGGAGATAAGAGTCAGGGATGGTGTCATCATAATCTTGAAGCTAAAATCTATTTTCGTCTTGCTTTGATGACTTTAGCAGAGATAGAACAGCCAGAGGCCATTATATGAAGTTATTCAAAGTTATATGTTTGTTGAGATGAAAAGAGGTATTTATGAGTTGCGATTCAGTGGAATATAGTTGATGAAACTGTGAATGTAAACAGGATACATGTCTGAAAAGTTGTATAATGATAAAGTTCAAGAGATGAGACCCCACGAGTATAAACCTCCCTCCCTATCTTGTACTAACAGGTAATTACACACACACACACACACACACACACACACACACACACACACACACACACACACACACACACTCAACCCAACAAGACACAACAGACACAAAGTAAGACGTGCCCAACACTGTATCATTGTGGTGGTGATGATGTCAGTCCCTCTCTTCTGGTCCTCGTGGGAGGGTAGGGTAGGGAAGATGTACAGTACAGTTGTAGTGATGATAATGTTAGTCTGCTGGTTCGTCCCAGCTCCCGTGCCACAAATACTTCAGGTTCTGTTATAGATAATATGAAGAACGAGAGGGAACTCAAACACTGAGATACATTCTCTTTAAGTTATGGCTCTCTCTCTCCCGTCACACCACTGGAGGAGCAATACACAAGTTATGGCTCTCTCCCTCGTCACATCATTGGAGGAGCAATGCACAAGTTATGGCTTGCTACCCCCCCCCCCCTCCCAACCCACCCACCCACTCACCCACACACACACACACACACACACACACACACACACACACGCACACACGCACATCACAGGAGGACAGATCCCTCAGTCAGCATTGTTATTTCAGCTTTATTATATCTGTCAGCGGTGCAGCTGATCCCCTACCACTTCTACGCTTCCCAGGCCCCTGGAAGAGGCCATTCATGATAGAAAGAAAATATTGATAAAGAAATAGGAATTTTACCCTTCATTCCCTCGATCCCACCCCTCTTTTGCCCCTCCTCTTCCCCCTTCGACCCTATCTCCCCCATGTAGGGTGGTGGGAGATGGAGGAGGGGGTGGGTGCCAGGAGGGAGACACAATGGAGTTGTAAGGCGGTAGTCAGGCGCTGACCCTCCACAATGGCGCCTGCTCCGCGTCGCTGCCCGCAGGGAATTTGTTTTCATAAGCGCAGCCCTGGAGGGCCGCCGCAGCCCCTGGTGCCTGGGATGCCGTCAGACTCCTGGAGTGCAGTTACCACCATACAGAACCATAGGAGGTCATCTCACATTATACCTCGTCTTCTGCTGTCCCAGGCGTCGTAGAGGTTGGACAGACACCCTCACCGGGAAGAAACTGTTGTGTGAGATTCCTTGATGGGCCAAGTTGCTGGGTGTCATCAGACGGGCTCTGTATATACAGTATGCGAGGAGGAGTGAGATCGGAGAGGAACTTCACATTACCAAGGGCGAGGCGGTCAACTGGTTACGCCGCACCAGCAAGACGTTTTCGTACCAAAATCCTTCATCAGTAGTACACCAGGTGGTCAGGACCAGTACAGACTGATGGCATCATTGCTGGCACCTGGCGAGGGTGAGTCCGGCAGATCCGTCAGTTCTCTGGGTGAGGCAACCTCGTGCAGGTCTCCATCAGTAGTTCTGTGGCTCAGAACCTACCGTTAGATCATCTGCGCCCCGGACAAGAGGACGGAACTCCCCTGCAACCATCGTGTCCCAGGAGTCTCTGCTGTAGTCCTACCACCATCATGTCTTAGGAACCTCTACCATACTCCTGCCACCATCATGCCCTAGGAACTACTACCATACTCCTGCCACCATCATGCCCTAGGAACTACTACCATACTCCTGCCACCATCATGCCCTAGGAACTACTACCATACTCCTGCCACCATCATGCCCTAGGAACCTATACCATACCCCTGCCACCATCATGCCCTAGGAACCTCCACCATACTTCTGCCACCTTCTTGCCCTACCATACTCCTGCCGCCATTATGCCCTAGGAACCTCTACCATATTTCTGCCACCCTCGTGCCCTAGGAACTACTACCATACTCCTGCCTCAGGTCAAACGTTTCTCCACCTTCCACAACGTTCGTTCATGGTTAAGAAGGAAGATATCGTCTCGTGTACCGGGAGCGTAGGTCACAAGGACAGGTGAGGTGTCGTAAGTAGTGGATAACCGCCGCTCCAGCTGAGTGAGGTTTGTGTATGGATACGGGACAGATCTGCCCGCCACAGATGACTAGCTAATTCTCTATGTCCTGTGGTGTAGTGGTTGGCGTTGCTGACCATATAAGTCATGCACGGGTCCGTCCGGATTCGAATTTTGGGCGTGCCCGTCGGCTGCAGCCAATCCATCTGTCCAATCTCTCGGGGCGGGTCAGTGAATGGATGCCTCTCCAGAATGGTCCTCACCGAGGTACGTCATCCACTACCGGACCTCGATCGTGGCCAGAGCTGCTCCAACACACGATCAAAATCCATCATCGGGGATCGCATTACCTGGCCGTTTCTCGCACAACTGGCAACCATTATGGAGAGGAGGACGTCGATCGTGTGTCTCAACGCTGTGCATCTGCCTACCTGTGCACACCTCCAAGTGTCGACTCTGGTCGAACAGTGAAAACCACCTGCACTAACGACAGGACGTTAGCCAATAAAAACCATCGTTTGCCTTGTTACCGCCACAAATTAGACTGTCAAAGTTACACTTGCTTTTTTTTCCGGCCAGAGTCAACTTAACTACATTAAACTAGTAAACACCGCCCAGATCACACCACGTCGCTGATTAGTTAAAGAAAATTTCGACATTTTTCAGCAACACAAGACAATTTAGACGTCACTACCTTCTCTTGATTCCGGTTTGTCGTGAATACAAGTCCCATGTTATGTGTCGTCCTTGTGGTCGTGGCTGTGTGTGTGTGTGTGTGTGTGTGTGTGCAGATCGTGCCAACCCTCACACCATCACCCGCGTATCTTCTAAACTCACACATTACCAGCTGCTTTCCTGTACTGTTGGCTTTCCTTGACGATTAGTAGTATGAGATGGACCGTTGTCAGCGAGTTGCCCCACCAGTCCCCAGCACCAGGGGTGGTGGGAACCCTGGACTCCACCAGTCCCCAGCACCAGGTATGGTGGGAACCCTGTGCTCCACTAGTCCCCAGCACCAGGGGTGGTGGGAACCTTGTGCTCCACTAGTCCCCAGCACCAGGTATGGTGGGAACCCCGGGCTCCACTAGTCCCCAGCACCAGGGGTGGTGGGAACCCTGTGCTCCACTAGTCCCCAGCACCAGGGATGGTGGGAACCCTGTGCTCCACCAGTCCCCAGCACCAGGGGTGGTGGGAACCCTGTGCTCCACTAGTCCCCAGCACCAGGGGTGGTGGGAACCCTGTGCTCCACTAGTCCCCAGCACCAGGGATGGTGGGAACCTTGTGCTCCACTAGTCCCCAGCACCAGGGATGGTGGGAACCTTGTGCTCCACTAGTCCCCAGCACCAGGGATGGTGGGAACCTTGTGCTCCACTAGTCCCCAGCACCAGGGATGGTGGGAACCTTGTGCTCCACTAGTCCCCAGCACCAGGGGTGGTGGGAACCTTGTGCTCCACTAGTCCCCAGCACCAGGGGTGGTGGGAACCTTGTGCTCCACTAGTCCCCAGCACCAGGGGTGGTGGGAACCTTGTGCTCCACTAGTCCCCAGCACCAGGGGTGGTGGGAACCTTGTGCTCCACTAGTCCCCAGCACCAGGGGAGGTAGGAACCTTGTGCTCCACTAGTCCCCAACACCAGGGGTGGTGGGAACCCCGGGCTGCAGGTAGCAAGGAGACCTTTGATGTTGATATCAACATTACAACCGTCACGGAGGTAATTATCCAGTAATTCTGTCGTCGACCGTCTCAATGTGGCGGACCTTATCCTGGGTCCCTGTGCCACCCAGCTCCTTCATTAGTGCCACCTGTGTAATGCCTGAGTGTCACGTGGCCACCTGTTTGCCACAGGTGCACCAACTGTGTACTGCTCGAGTGTCACAAGTTCTACACCTATGTACTGCCTGAGCATCATATGTGTACTACTTGATAGTTTCTTGTGTACCATTTGAGTGCTGCTGGAGTGCCACTTGTGTGCGATATGTGTATAACCCTTACCACTTGAGTGCCGCTGGAGTGCCACTTGTGTGCGATATGTGTATAACCCTTACCATTTGAGTGCCGCTGGAGTGCCACTTGTTGTGCGATATGTTTATAACCCTTACCACTTGAGTGCCGCTGGAGTGCCACTTGTGTGCGATATGTGTATAACCCTTACCACTTGAGTGCCGCTGGAGTGCCACTTGTTGTGCGATATGTGTATAACCCTTGTGCTTTCTTCATCACATCTTTACCTAACAATAGATGCAGCGGCCGCTAGTAAGATAAAGTTGGGTTTGAATAGTATAAGTTAGGATGGCGTAAGACTAGCTATAGACATTTCATTTGGTCGACAGTTCCACAAGCAACACAACTCCAGATGTCACTCACTAAGGGTCATGATGTCTACCTAGCCACAGGGGAAGGGAGACCCATGACGGTGTCCTCGTGTTGACCCATCACTAGTGACTGGGGAGTATCCTTCGTGTTCCCCCCCACAGACGACCCCAACTCCCCAACCTTTACTGACCTGGTCATGGCGGATATATACTCTCTCTCTCTCTCTCTCTCTCTCTCTCTCTCTCTCTCTCTCTCTCTCTCTCTCTCTCTCTCTCTCTCTCTCTCTCTGGCTAGATCTCGCTTTCTATCTCTGCCTACCCACAGGGGTGTGGGCGGTACAGGCAGATGGTGTGTCATCAGGAGGCGGTGAGGTGTGTTATAGGGTGAGGCTCGGCTGGCTCTGGTGATTACTGCCTCGCCTACGTCCCCTCCTTCTTCTCCTACTACTACTGCCACTGCTACTGCTACTACTGCTACAGTAGTAGCTTAAACAGAAAGCTGGTCCTGCACCGCTGCAGGTGCCACTGGAGGGTGGATTATCCCTGAGATACAGACAGTTGATGCTGGGCCACTACAGGTGCCACTGGAGGGTGGTCTATCCCTGGGGTACAGACAGCTGGTGCTGGACCACTACAGACCCTCACAATGTTACAGTTGCCCCCTTCGTCCAGTAATCACTCGTGGGAGCCCAAATCCCAGTATGGACCGCGGGACACTTGAAGACAACCTGTGTTCGTGAGGTTTATGACTGTACATTACTGTGGTTATGTCCCTCCCGCAGCGTATTTTACCAGACTTTTATCGTAGTTCCTGATGTTAACTCTCTCATTTTGAATTCCCTGTCGTCCTCCTTATTTCGCTGCTTAAGACTGACAAGAAAGTCATTTTCATGCAAGTTTCTTGTTGCCTCATGGTTGACGGTAGCGCCTTCCTGCTCGTGTGTAGTACCTGTTAACGCCAGTGTATCCCTTTTAATGTGTGGTTCCTGTTGACGGCAGTGCCTTCCATGTGCCTGTTGACGGCAGCTCCTCCCTGTTGTGATAGAGATGTACCAGTCTCGCCCCAGGTCAGCTGACGATCCTTTAGCCACTAATCCAGGCCAGGATCAACCCTCTCTATCCCTGGTCAGCTGGCTGTCCCAGGGAAGACAACTCAGGTAATTAGATATAAGGCCAAGGGTGACCTCATCTCAGATGGTGATCACAAATGGCTGATATGACAGATGGTCGACGGACCTACAGGAGGGTGTCAGTACTGGGGGTGGTTGAGGGATCAGGTGGGAGACTAGTTAACCCGAACCAGTCATGGAGACTCCAGGTTAAGGTCGGCCCGTGGGTCATGTTTTGAGGGTGCGGTTGTGTTGGCGTGTTCGGCAGTCATTACCTGGCACACACCGCCAGGTTTAGTAAGAGACGAGGGAAGCGTGTGGCCCTATTCATGACCTGGTATTGACTTAGGTAGGGGGAGCGAGGCAGTAAAGCTAGCGTTGGTACCTGCAAGTGTGTGGGCGGGGTCCGTACCGCCCAACACCTTGTGACCACACCCATGAGAATAATCCCTGTCATTAGGGTCGTCAGGGTAAGGAGAATCGGGCTAATCAGCTGGAAGACCTCAATCTGTTTCTTGGATCTGACTCTAGTGCAGATGGTCCAGGGTTGGAGGAGCCACATAGATGCCCAGTGAGCGTGAGTGATACCGTCCATGTTCCCGCTGGTCCCCCGCCCCGCACAGGTAGTCTCCAAGAGGGTGAGTGAGGGTTGCCCTTCGTGGCTCCCTTGCTCCCACTCGTGCAAACTTTAGTGTTTTCATGACAATAAAATGTCCAGCTCTGAGTTCATGCTATCATCCTCTCTGATTCGAACCAGGTGGCTCTTGCAACACCTTCCGGACAGAGGGCAATACAGGAAACTATTCCTTCTATCATTCATTCCCTGCTAACTGAAGCAGTGGTCTGCACCTCCAGTTCCTATGGATAGCTTCACATGTTGGTCAACAGCGTCATAGTCGTGTAGATAATCTTGGTAAACATGCCTTCTTGCCCGCGAGGAAGAAAACCTCTTGAGAGATGCTGATCAACCAGATAACTGTAGCATTAAGTGTTATGATCATTTTAGAGTATAGAGGCATCAGTGTGGAGGGCACCGGACCTGTATTAGACAATGCGATATTGAACTTGCCAGAATACGTCTTGGGTACAGGGACGTGTGACAAGTCGCGAGAACACACGATGAACATTCCAAGGGTCGGCTCAGTTCTGCAACGGGTAAACTAAAGCTTCAGTACTATCTATACACTGGAAACCCACAGTTTCGACAACTTTGTGATCGTTTTATGGACAGTCAGATTCCTAAGATATTTTGACATTGTTGCCAAAATTTGCTACGCTTCAAGCTATACAGACACTTGATGCAATGATTAATGCTCATTATGAGTGTGTTCTGTGCCTGCATGTCTCATATGTAACGTGGTTTGAACCTTTTGTATTTCTGTCAACTGCACACATCACTGTACACTGTGTCATGTTCCAAATATACACCGTTACTCTGTGTTTATGTAATTTGTTTGTGTGTTTGTTGTTATTGCCACATTGTGTAACAAGTACATTGTATTCCTAATGTGCTGTGGTTTCACTTCCCAGTATAATGTTTGTACTGATACCCACACGAGTCCTGATACCTTGTATGTGTATGTCTTAAGTTAACTTGCCTTGTATTACACAAGGTATTAATACTATTCCTACCATTCTGACGGGTGAAATACATACTATGAATTGCAACAGCCTATGTAACATTAACCCACTGTGGTCTGACTAAGACCCTTTGTGACCCCTGTAATCCTTTTGCGCTACAGTTGAGCATAGGCAGCACAATAAACTTGCCAGGGTACCTGGGCCCACTGTACGCTCTACACTTGCTTCCACCTACCCTGAGCCATGAACCCATCACCCATGCTATCACTGAAATGCTTTGTCTGTGTATAACTGACTTACAAAGACGTGAAATTGAAATTTAATCAATTTCCACCCGTGGGCGAGTGGTTCTCTAGGGAACGGGTGGGTTGCTGTGGGCTGCGTCCCAGGCCCGGTAGTGCCACGTCCCGGGCAGCCACAGGTGTAGTGGATCACTGTATGACTGCAGCGACGACCAGACTCATGTGTATAGGGTCATTTTTGTGCTCTCACCACGACTGACCTCAGGTTGATGATTTACGCGAGGTAACCGTATGCTCTGACTACATGGTGGGGTAGGCCGGTGCCCTGACTACATGTTGGAGATGGCTGGAGCCCTGGCTACATGTTGGAGATGGCTGGCTGGAGCCTTGGCCACATGTTGGAGATGGCTGGAGTCCTGGGCACATGTTGGAGGTGGCTGGCTGGAGTCCTGGCTACATGTTGGAGGTGGTTGAAGCCTTGGCCACATGGTGGAGGTGGCTGGCTGGAGTCCTGGCTACATGTTGGAGGTGGTTGAAGCCTTGGCCACATGGTGGAGGTGGCTGGCTGGAGTCCTGGCTACATGTTGGAGGTGGTTGAAGCCTTGGCCACATGGTGGAGGTGGCTGGCTGGAGTCGTGGCTACATGTTGGAGGTGGTTGAAGCCTTGGCCACATGGTGGAGGTGGCTGGCTGGAGTCCTGGCTACATGTTGGAGGTGGTTGAAGCCTTGGCCACATGGTGGAGGTGGCTGGCTGAAGTCGTGGCTACATGTTGGAGGTGGTTGAAGCCTTGGCCACATGGTGGAGGTGGCTGGCTGGAGTCCTGGCTACATGTTGGAGGTGGTTGAAGCCTTGGCCACATGGTGGAGGTGGCTGGCTGAAGTCGTGGCCACACGATGAGACGATACATGGTCATTGTTCTGGCTGGCTCCTGAGTGCTGGCTGCTGTGTAGTGTAACACGATACTTATGACGACCGAGCAAGTGTATCAGTATGTGTAAGGGATGCGATATGTGTATGATGACCCCGGGTGACCTCCCTCTATCTGAGACTCTCCATGACGACCCTGGCGCCACCAGGAAGTCTGCTACGGGAGAGTAACCCCTGGTGAAGAATGAGAGTGGCATGCTGGTGTGGTGCTGGATAGTTTTCTGTTGTGATTATGGCCATTGTATACATCATTTATCTCTTGTGTTTGCAGGTGTGGGTGCAGGCAGGGAGTGCAAGTGTGGGTGTGGGCAGGAGGTGTGGGTGTATGTAGCGGGTGTTGGGTGTGCGTGAGGGCTGGACGTAAAGGTGTGGGGTCGCCCTCAGCGATGGACGGCAGGCCACGCCTCCCTTACACAAGGCAGCCAGGAATACCAGTGTACGTGATCCTGGCTGTGCATAATGACAATATATGAAGATGTTTGTCTGGAATTATGAACATATGTCTGTATTCCTTGTGGTCCGGAATGATTAATAACATGGCAGTGTATGACTCGCTGTCTTTAATGATGATGACAGAAGTTTCATCTGTACGAAATGGCAACTTATTTCAGGCCCAGACCATTACCACACCTGCTCCCAACATCTTCACTTGTCTCTCAAGTTTTCGCTCATTCTCGCAGTAGTACAAGCTTGACATAAGAACATAAATAACTGAATCAATTTGAGAAAGATTACGGGAAGGGGGTGGTGCACGGGGCTATTGTTTCCTTACTGTAAGAGGAAATATTTATGGTATTGTTGGAGAACAACTTATTGTTGGAGACCATACTATTTACGGAAAACATCTTATTGTCGGAGAACATGTTGTAGTTGGAGAAAATCTTATTGTTGGAGAACATGTTGTAGTTGGAGAAAATCTTATTGTTGGAGAACATCTTATTGTCGGAGAACATCGTATTGTTACAGAACATTTATTTTTTGGAGAACATCTCATTATTGGAGAACATTTTATTTTTGGAAAACATGCTATTGTTGGAGAACGTCTTAATGGTGCTGAAGAAAGTAACAGATAAGCCAGTGTATAGGAGGCAGTGGGAGGGAATACGTCGCCCCTGCTGCTGTGGCTGGCCTACCAGACACCGTATGACCCGCGCAACCACTTGGTCGGGGGAGGAACAGATGTGAGCTGAGGCAGTAGGTAGTACGGCTGCTTTCTGCACGGTGCCCAGCCTTCACTGTAGCTGGCCAGCATTTGTGTGCAGGTGACGTGGCGCCACTAATCCTCCTTCATGATTACCTGTCTGTGTGATGCATGTCTCGCCCTTACAGTTGACGGAGAGTACGTGATGTGTCAAACCCATGCTGCCCTCAACCCTTCTCTGTAACATATACACTGGTCGACATATAGGGAAACTGACCTATCATGTGCTGTGTACCTTGTTCGTAAAGTTATGATTAGTTAGTGTGTGTGTGTGTGTGTGTGTGTGTGTGTGTGTGTGTGTAGGAGGAGGAAGATGTCCAGTTAAGGTGTTGACCTGTCAGCCAGCATACCAGAGGGTCATTCTTCCCAGTGACGTCACGAGTGTAAACACGGCTCAGCCAACCAGAGCGGAGCTAAGCGATGCTACTAGTGCTGTTACACTATCTACACCACTCTCATATATATATATATATATATATATATATATATATATATATATATATATATATATATATATATATATATATATATATATATATATTATCCCTGGGGATAGGGGAGAAAGAATACTTCCCACGTAATCCCTGCGTGTCGTAGAAGGCGACTAAAAGGGAGGGAGCGGGGGGCTGGAAATCCTCCCCTCTCGTTTTTTTTTTAATTTTCCAAAAGAAGGAACAGAGAAGGGGGCCAAGTGAGGATATTCCCTCTCAGGCCCAGTCCTCTGTTCTTAACGCTACCTCGCTAACGCGGGAAATGGCGAATAGTTTGAAAAAAAGAAAATATATATTATCCCTGGGGATAGAGGAGAAAAAATACTTCCCACGTATTCCCTGCGTGTCGTAGAAGCTGACTTGAAGGCAAGGGAGCAGGAGGCTGGAAATCCTCCCCTCCCGTTTTTTAATTTTCCAAAAGAAGGAACAGAGACGGGGGTCAAGTGAGGATGTTCTCTCTAAGGCTCAGTCCTCTGTTCTTAACGCAACCTCGCTAACGCGGGAAATGGCGAATATGTATATATATATATATATATATATATATATATATATATATATATATATATATATATATATATATATTTTTTTTTTTTTTTTTTTTTTTTTTTTTTTTTTTCTGCTGTCTCCCGCGTTTGCGAGGTAGCGCAAGGAAACAGACGAAAGAAATGGCCCAACCCACCCCCATACACAATGTATACACACACACGTCCACACACGCAAATATACATACCTACACAGCTTTCCATGGTTCACCCCAGACGCTTCACATGCCCTGATTCAATCTACTGACAGCACGTCAAAGCCGGTATACCACATCGATCCAATTCACTCTATTCCTTGCCCTCCTTTCACCCTCCTGCATGTTCAGGCCCCGATCACACAAAATCTTTTTCACTCCATCTTTCCACCTCCAATTTGGTCTCCCACTTCTCCTCGTTCCCTCCACCTCCGACACATATATCCTTTTGGTCAATCTTTCCTCACTCATTCTCTCCATGTGCCCAAACCATTTCAAAACACCCTCTTCTGCTCTCTCAACCACGCTCTATTTATTTCCACACATCTCTCTTACCCTTACGTTACTTACTCGATCAAACCACCTCACACCACACATTGTCCTCAAACATCTCATTTCCAGCACATCCACCCTCCTGCGCACAACTCTATCCATAGCCCACGCCTCGCAACCATACAACATTGTTGGAACCACTATTCCTTCCAACATACCCATTTTTGCTTTCCGAGATAATGTTCTCGACTTCCACACATTCTTCAAGGCTCCCAGGATTTTCGCCCCCTCCCCCACCCTATGATCCACTTCCGCTTCCATGGCTCCATCTGCTGCCAGATCCACTCCCAGATATCTAAAACATTTTACTTCCTCCAGTTTTTCTCCATTCAAACTTACCTCCCAATTTACTTGACCCTCAACCCTACTGTACCTAATTACCTTGCTCTTATTCACATTTACTCTTAACTTTCTTCTTTCACACACTTTACCAAACTCAGTCACCAGCTTCTGCAGTTTCTCACATGAATCAGCCACCAGCGCTGTATCATCAGCGAACAACAACTGACCCACTTCCCAAGCTCTCTCATCCCCAACAGACTTCATACTTGCCCCTCTTTCCAAAACTCTTGCATTTACCTCCCCAACAACCCCATCCATAAACAAATTAAACAACCATGGAGACATCACACACCCCTGCTGCAAACCTACATTCACTGAGAACCAATCACTTTCCTCTCTTCCTACACGTACACATGCCTTACATCCTCGATAAAAACTTTTCACTGCTTCTAACAACTTTCCTCCCACACCATATATTCTTAATACCTTCCACAGAGCATCTCTATCAACTCTATCATATGCCTTCTCCAGAGCCATAAATGCTACATACAAATCCATTTGCTTTTCTAAGTATTTCTCACATACATTCTTCAAAGCAAACACCTGATCCACACATCCTCTACCACTTCTGAAACCACACTGCTCTTCCCCAATCTGATGCTCTGTACATGCCTTCACCCTCTCAATCAATATCCTCCCATATAATTTACCAGGAATACTCAACAAACTTATACCTCTGTAATTTGAGCACTCACTCTTATCCCCTTTGCCTTTGTACAATGGCACTATGCACGCATTCCGCCAATCCTCAGGCACCTCACCATGAGTCATACATACATTAAATAACCTTACCAACCAGTCAACAATACAGTCACCCCCTTTTTTAATAAAGTCCACTGCAATACCATCCAAACCTGCTGCCTTGCCGGCTTTCATCTTCCGGAAAGCTTTTACTACCTCTTCTCTGTTTACCAAATCATTTTCCCTAACCCTCTCACTTTGCACACCACCTCGACCTATATCTGCCTCTCTATCATCAAACACACTCAACAAACCTTCAAAATACTCACTCCATCTCCTTCTCACATCACCACTACTTGTTATCACCTCCCCATTTGCGCCCTTCACTGAAGTTCCCATTTGCTCCCTTGTCTTACGCACTTTATTTACCTCCTTCCAGAACATCTTTTTATTCTCCCTAAAATTTAATGATACTCTCTCACCCCAACTCTCATTTGCCCTTTTTTTCACCTCTTGCACCTTTCTCTTGACCTCCTGTCTCTTTCTTTTATACATCTCCCACTCAATTTCATATATATATATATATATATATATATATATATATATATATATATATATATATATATATATATATATATATATATATATATATATATATCATACAGACCTCCAACAGCCAGGATCGAAACCGGGACCCCGCCTGTTACACAAGGGTCCCGGGTTCGATCCAGGCTGTTGAAGGTTTGTATGTTCTATGAAGGTGCGCGTTCCTATGCACTTTCTTCGTGTATATATATATATATATATATATATATATATATATATATATATATATATATATATATATATATATATATTCCTATGAGTCTACGGTGAAAATGAAACACGATAAGTTCCCAAGTGCACTTTCGTGTAATAATCACCTAATCAGGGGAGACACAAGAGAGAAATATAACAGTCAGTTGATATACATCGAAGAGAGGAAGTGTGGCTGGTAGCAACATAATATGAAGGTAATAGATTTAGATGGTGAAGTACGGTCATGGTGGTTGGGGTACGGTGGTGATCGGATATGGTGGTGTTGGGAGGCCAGCGGTCGTACCTACCGACCATCTTGTGACGGCCACGCTCTCCGTGACCGGAAGCCGAGGTGGAGTTATTTCTTCAGGTTGTGGCGTGAGGCTGACATTGTCCAAGGTGGCTCCCACGCTCCTCTCTTAATGACTGCCACTGCTGCTGCTGCTGCTGCTACTACTGCTGCTGCTGCTGTTGCTGCTGCTGCTGCTACTGCTGCTGCTACTGCTGCTGGTGCTGGTGCTGCTACTGCTGCTGCTGCTGCTGCTACTACTGCTGCTGCTGCTGCTGCCGCTGCTGCTTACGCTGCCGCTGCTACTACTACTACTACTGATTTAGTGATCAAATGATACCGTCTCTTGTACCAGTAGATACTTTACAGTGTTACCGTCTCGTGTACTATTAGATATTGTACAAGGTGACAAGCAGGTAGGTAGATGGTGAGGATGGCAGACAGGTAGGTAGATATTGATGGTAACAGGCAAGTAGGTAGATGGTGAGGGTGATAGTCAGGTTGGTAGATGGTGAGGGTGACAGGCAGATAGGTAGATATTGATGGTAACAGGCAAGTAGGTAGATGGTGAGGGTGATAGGCAGGTAGGTAGATGGTGAGGGTGACAGGCAGATAGGTAGATATTGATGGTAACAGGCAAGTAGGTAGATGGTGTGGGTGATAGGCAGGTAGGTAGATGGTAAGGGTGACAGGCAGGTAGGTAGATATTGATAGTGACAGGCAAGTAGGTAGATGTTGAGGGTGGCAGGCAGGTAGGTAAATGGTGAGGGTGACAGGCAGGTAGGTAGATATTGATGGTGACAGGCAAGTAGGTAGATGGTGAGGGTGACAGGTAGGTAGATAGATGGTGAGGGTGACACGCAGGTAGGTAGATATTGAGTGTGACAGGCAGGTAGGTAGATGGTGAGGGTTGTAGACAGGGAGGTAAGTGGTGAGGGTGGCAGGCAGGCAGGCAGGGAGGAAGGTGGAGGCAGCCTGGGGCGGACGGGCAGGCAATGGCCTGGAGGACTCCCACGGTCCAAGGCTGCCACACGCCACGACAAAGACGCCATCGTCCGGGGCTCTGAAGCGTAGCCTCCTTCCCTCCCCCCGGCCACACACAATCCCACAGTGGCCCCGAGTGCTGGCTGGACACGGGCAACAACCTGCCGCAATGTCTTGCTGACCATGTTGTGTTAGCGTTCCCAGACGGGGCGGGAGGAGGGCACATGTTCCCGGGGAGGCACGCCCTAGCACTGCCCCTCACACACCTGTTGTCTCATTTGAGAGATGCGCGCCTGCGCTGTGGCCAGAATGTGACCTCTCGTACATGATGATTGGGGTCATTTTCACGGTAACTAACCCGGGCCACCTGGTCACGGAGGTCATGTGTGAGGGGGTACAGAACACAATGGCTGCTGCGCCTCCCGCCCTCACACCTGGCAATGTCCCTACGTACGCCTCAGTCTGCCCAGCCCAGTCCTCAGCCTGCGCCCCGCCCTCCTCACTCCCAGTAACCACACACCGGCCACGAGGGACTCATTATGAAGTGATGTATATTCTCGGCCACAAATATTTGAATCTTGTTTATGTATCGGGTCAACTACTAGCAACATGAATCATTATTCTTATCTTTTGTCAGATTCCACTTGTAGTCTACTGTTGTGCCTGAGCAGAAGTTAATAAGATTTATCTGCCTTTTTCAGGTATGGATACGTTTGTTTACGAGTACCTGTAGTGGTGAGGCCAGTATGTCCGTCCTGGTGAGTACCTGTAGTGGTGAGGCCAGTATGTCCGTCCTGGTGAGTACCTGTAGTGGTGAGGCCAGTATGTCCGTCCTGGTCAGTACCTGTACTGGTAAGGCCAGTATGTCCGTCTTAGTCAGTACGTGTAGTGGTGAAGCCAGTACGTCTGTCCTGGTCAGTATGTGTAGTGGTGAGGCCAGTATGTCCGTCCTGGTGAGTACCTGTAGTGGTGAGGCCAGTATGTCCGTCCTGGTCAGTATGTGTAGTGGTGAGGCCAGTATGTCCGTCCTGGTCAGTATGTGTAGTGGTGAGGCCAGTATGTCCGTCCTGGTCAGTATGTGTAGTGGTGAGGCCAGTATGTCCGTCCTGGTCAGTATGTGTGGTGGTGAGGCCAGTATGTCCGTCCTGGTCAGTATGTGTAGTGGTGAGGCCAGTATGTCCGTCCTGGTCAGTGCGTTTAGTGGTGAGGCCAGTATGTCCGTCCTGGTCAGTACGTGTAGTGGTGAGGCCAGTATGTCCGTCGTGGTCAGTACGTGTGGTGATGAGGCCAGTATGTCCGTCCTGGTCAGTACGTGTAGTGGTGAGGCCAGTATGTCCGTCCTGGTCAGTACGTGTAGTGGTGAGGCCAGTATGTCCGTCCTGGTCAGTACGTGTAGTGGTGAGGCCAGTATGTCCGTCCTGGTCAGTACGTGTAGTGGTGAGGCCAGTATGTCCGTCCTGGTCAGTACGTGTAGTGGTGAGGCCAGTATGTCCGTCCTGGTCAGTACGTGTAGTGGTGAGGCCAGTATGTCCGTCCTGGTCAGTATGTGTAGTGGTGAGGCCAGTATGTCCGTCCTGGTCAGTACGTGTTGTGGTGAGGCCAGTGACTCGTGCTGCTCTGGTCCTTTATCACCAGACGCGTGCCGCTGTTGTTGCGGTTGGCTGGCTGGGGACGCTGCTTTGGCCACACTTGGCTGGTTAGCTGGCTAGGACACTTGTGGTCGCACCTGGCTGGTTGGCTGGCTGGGACACTTTTGTGGCCGCACCCGGCTGGTTGGCTGGCTGGGGACGCTGTTGTGGACACACCTGGCTGGTTGGCTGGATGGGACATCTTGTGGCCGCACCCGGCTGATTGGCTGGCTGGGGACGCTGTTGTGGCCACACCTGGCTGGTTGGCTGGCTTGGACACTCTTGTAGTCGTATCTGGCTGGTTGGGTGGCTGGAACACTCTTGTGGCCGCACCTGGCTGGTTAGCTGGCTGGGGACGCTGTTGTGGCCGCACCTGGCTGGTTGGCTGGCTGGGACTTTGTTGTGGCCGCACCCGGCTGGGTGGCTGGCTGGGGACGCTGTTGTGGACACACCTGGCTGGTTGGCTGGATGGGACATCTTGTGGCCGCACCCGGCTGGTTGGCTGGCTGGGGACGCTGTTGTGGCCACACCTGGCTGGTTGGCTGGCTTGGACACTCTTGTAGTCGCATCTGGCTGGTTGGGTGGCTGAAACACTCTTGTGGCCGCACCTGGCTGGTTAGCTGGCTGGGACACTGTTGTGACGTCACACATCCAGGACTCCTGTGGCCACCTACTGCCCCAGGTCACACTGGCTCTCCCTCACTCCCCACATTTCCTTCTTCTTTTCACTTGTACGATGTTCAGCCGTAGATTTAGTGAGACAGCTGCTTCCTCTCGTATGAGAAATATTGAGAAGACACAAATCACAGGCCGCCGGGTGCTGGGAATGTCGTACCCCATGGTTCTAACTCGGGCTGTAGAAACCCTGGTCCCTGAGGCTGCTGGGCCCTGAGGTTGAAGATGCCAGGTCCCGGGGTCCAGGCACCACTGGAGCCCCAGGCATCAGAGCCACGCACCAGGTCCACCTTACTCCCCCTGCGAGGTAGAGTACCAGAGGTAAATCAGCTGCTCTTGTGTTCGATCATTATATACGTGTGAGACTCATAACCTTAATGTAAGACCTTCTCTTCTTTTCTAACAGAATTAGTTTTAATTATATTCACACAGAACAATAGTGTATGATGCAGCTGAAGGTTGTGGTGGGCAAGTGTAGTGTGGAAACATTGTGTAGTTCGTGCAGGGGAGGAAAGATGTGTGAGAAATTCTCATCACGTTCCTGTGTATTGTCTGAGGCGTAAGTTAATGGTGATTATCAACCAAACTGGCTCGTTGTTCAGTGGGTCTCGTTTATAGCGGCCACCAGGCGAGGTGTGTGGGTGGGTGTGGGCGGTGAGTGACATCTGTCAGGAGAGGTGTGTAGGTATGGATGGCAGGTGACGTTCACCTGGGGAGGTGTTTGGGTGTGTGTATGGACGGCAGGTGACGTTCACCAGGGAACGTGTGTGTGTGTGTGTGTGGGTGGGTGGGTGGGTGGGTGGCAGGTGACGTTCACCTGGGGATGTGTGTGTGTGTGTGTATGTGTGTGTGGGTGGGTGGGTGGCAGGTGACTTTCTCCTGGGGATGTGTGTGTGTGTGTGTGTGTGTGTGTGTGTACGTATGGGTGGCAGGTGACGTTCACCAGGGGAGGTGTTTGGGTGTGGGCGGCAGGTGACATCCACCAGGAGGGCTGTATGGGTGTGGGCGGCAGTTGGGTGGATGAGAAGGGCTACCTCTGGGGATATCATCACACTGGTAGGAAGTCACCACCCTGCCCCAAAAGCACCTCACCACCATCATAGACTCTTCCGCCAGCACCAGGATCACCACCACCACCACTTCACCAACACTGCCACCATCACCAACACTACTAGTACCGCTACTTCAACCACCACCACCACCACTTCACCAACACTGCCACCATCACCAACACTACTAGTACCGCTACTTCAACCACCACCACCACCAGGAGCAAGGTAATGCCTCACATAAGTCTTCCTGGGTTGAATCCAGTGTCAAGGAACACTTCGAACCATGCAACAGTAACACACATCACTCTCTGGACCGAGGGTTAAGTAGCGCTCTGGAGCACGGAACAGTAACACACAGTCGCTACCTGACCCCCGGCGCCTCATGGTTCTGCCATGCGTCTTCATGGATAGACATGAATGAGCATATTGCTTTGAACACTACCTCATGGTATGTATATACTCGTCGTAGGTACACAAACACACACACACACACACACACACACACACACACACACACACACCCCTCTCTCTCTCTCTCTCTCTCTCTCTCTCTCTCTCTCTCTCTCTCTCTCTCTCTCTCTCTCTCTCTCTCTCTCTCTCTCTCTCCTGGAGAAAGTATACCACCCGGAAACCGTAAAACATATCACTAGAAATTTCACGAGAATGAGGCCAAACTTTACCTCCCGTCCTTCTCCTCCTGCCTGATGCACCTCCCGTCCCTTTCCTCCTGCCTGATGCACCTCCCGTCCCTCTCCTCCTCATGTACCTTCCGTCCCTCTCCTCCTGATGCACCTCCCGTCCCTCTCCTCCTGATGCACCTCCCGTCCCTCTCCTCCTGATGCACCTCCCGTCCCTCTCCTCCTGCCTGATGCACCTCCCGTCCCTCTCCTCCTGATGCACCTCCCGTCTCTCTCCTCCTGATGCACCTCCCGTCCCTCTCCTCCTGATGCACCTCCCGTCCCTCTCCTCCTGATGCACCTCCTGTCCCTCTCCTCCTGATGCACCTCCCGTCCCTCTCCTCCTGATGCACCTCCCGTCCCTCTCCTCCTGATGCACCTCCCGTCTCTCTCCTCCTGATGCACCTCCCGTCCCTCTCCTCCTGATGCACCTCCTGTCCCTCTCCTCCTGATGCACCTCCCGTCCCTCTCCTCCTGATGCACCTCCCGTCCCTCTCCTCCTGATGCACCTCCCGTCTCTCTCCTCCTGATGCACCTCCCGTCCCTCTCCTCCTGATGCACCTCCCGTCCCTCTCCTCCTGATGCACCTCCCGTCCCTCTCCTCCTGATGCACCTCCCGTCCCTCTCCTCCTGCCTGATGCACCTCCCGTCTCTCTCCTCCTGATGCACCTCCCGTCTCTCTCCTCCTGATGCACCTCCCGTCCCTCTCCTCCTGATGCACCTCCCGTCCCTCTCCTCCTGCCTGATGCACCTCCCGTCTCTCTCCTCCTGATGCACCTCCCGTCCCTCTCCTCCTGATGCACCTCCCGTCCCTCTCCTCCTGATGCACCTCCCGTCCCTCTCCTCCTGATGCACCTCCCGTCCCTCTCCTCCTGCCTGATGCACCTCCCGTCTCTCTCCTCCTGATGCACCTCCCGTCCCTCTCCTCCTGATGCTCCTCCCGTCCCTCTCCTCCTGATGCACCTCCTGTCCCTCTCCTCCTGATGCACCTCCCGTCCCTCTCCTCCTGATGCACCTCCCGTCCCTCTCCTCCTGATGCACCTCCCGTCCCTCTCCTCCTGATGCACCTCCCGTCCCTCTCCTCCTGATGCACCTCCCGTCCCTCTCCTCCTGATGCACCTCCCGTCTCTCTCCTCCTGATGCACCTCCCGTCCCTCTCCTCCTGATGCACCTCCCGTCCCTCTCCTCCTGATGCACCTCCTGTCTCTCTCCTCCTGCTTGATGCACCTCCCGTCCCTCTCCTAATGCACCTCCCGTCCCTCTGTCTTCCCGGTTCCTGGACAAGTTCAACAGTATTTCATTGTAAACGTTCACGTCTCCTGTTGGGTTCCCCAGTGCTTCAGTTAATGTTGCCTTGTGTACTGGACCAGGTGCGTCAGCTACACCCTATGTGTCACTCGGTAGGTCCGTTCATGCACCGTGTGTGTGCAGGCCTGAGGCTGGCCTTGCTCATACTGACCGTAAGGCCTAAGGGAAGGTGTTACAAGGAGTAACAAAGACCCAGTTTCAATTTCAATTCAGTTTCAATTCTAGTGAAGGAGGTAGACAAGTCCATTTCAACTCTGATACATCCTTAACTAATCTAGTTTGCCTCTTGAGTTTTATTCTAATTTTAACCCTGAGTTGATACAGTATAACTCGGTCCAAACTAACGTTGTTTAGTTAAGTGATCCTAAGATAACGTGACGTAATATCATTTACTGTGGCGCCTTCAGACTGAAAGCTTAGGGCTGTACTTTTGATGCTAGATATGTATAACTTGACCTGAAGCTTAGACCACATATGACCTGCCTTATCTTTGATCACCATACAGCTGCTACATGAACACTTTTTATCATAGTTTATGGTTGATGTGGCAACAGCTGAGTGTAATAGTGTATGGTTGATGTGTTAACAGGTGTGTGTAATAGTGTATGGTTGTTGTGGCAACAGCTGTGTGTAATAGTGTATGGTTGATGTTGTGGCAACAGCTGTGTGTAATAGTGTATGGTTGATGTTGTGGCAACAACTGTGTGTAATAGTGTATGGTTGATGTTGTGGCAACAGCTGTGTGTAATAGTGTATGGTTGATGTTGTGGCAACAGATTTGTGTAATAGTGTATGGTTGATGTTGTGGCAACAGATGTGTGTAATAGTGTATGGTTGATGTTGTGACAACAGCTGAGTGTAAGAGTGTATGGTTGATGTGGCAACAGCTATGTGTAATCTTTGGTCGATGTTGTGGCAACAGTTATGTGTCACAGATCTGAGGGAGGGAGAAGAATTATTCTCATTACATTATGTTGTTCTTGTTAAGAGGCTCTGGTTTCGTAATATCTTATCATGTATTTACCAGTTCATCCTGCACGATTGTCTCATGTGGTGTGCGGACGTGGCCGAGGTCGTGGGATCGACACATCTATTTATGATGCACAACTGTGAGGTAGAGGTGTTCATGAGCAAGACTGTGACATAATTCAGAGGGTTGTTGACAAAGTATGAATGAGGTCTGGCAAGTAATACAGCAATCTTGATGCCTGGAACCTCGACCACAAAGCAACGGAAGCACCACACCTTGAGTATGATGCACAGTCCTGGTCTCCAAAACTACTGTAGCGCAACAGAGGGGATTTTAAGCCTTCGATCTATCCTGTTAGATTCCATGTAGGTGTACTTACAAATGCATGGTAACTTCCATTCTTTTCCCTGCCAGCTGTTTTTGCCAGAAGGGTTGGAGAAGGAGAAAGCCATCTTAGTGTTCTATCCTTACCTCATCCACTTGAATAAGAAATAGCATTATGGTTATTGAGTTGTACACACGTATCCTAAACACAGACCAATGGGCCATGTGTTGCCTGTCTTTCCCATGTACTCCCTATACTGGTCAGAGGTGACCATAGGTGGTCCTCTCCCGTCTCCTTTACATGTACTCTCCCCTCCCCCAACCTCTCTCTCTCTCTCTCTCTCTCTCTCTCTCTCTCTCTCTCTCTCTCTCTCTCTCTCTCTCTCTCTCTCTCTCTCTCTCTCTCTCCAGCTCTTGTCTCATGAGCCCACCTTTCCCTGCTCACAGGTGTCGCCCACCGTCGTGTCTCACGTAAATACTGCTATCTATTGTAGGGATTATCTTGGGTGCTTGGCCGTTCCCCACACCTTGTGCTCTCCCAACCTGTTTGGTGCTTACCCTCACTGGTGTGTGTGTGTGTGTGTGTGTGTGTGTGCGCGCGCGCGTAATAAATAAAGTAATGTATTAATAAAGAACGATTTACTGAGTCTAGGGAGCCATTCAGCTGAAAATACACAGTTCAGGAATTACATAATTCGAGAGGGGGGGGGAGGATGGGGCTTGATAGTAACTAGCTAATTAACTAAAAGAGATCAAAGTTGGGCTGGCTACTTCCATGTTTTGGGTAAGCACATGAGTGAAGTCTGTCTCCAGCATACAGGAAGTTCTAGCGAGCAAATTCTATGTGTTATACATTTATTGACGACTGGTTGAACATGACGTGATATACAGTTACACAGTGGTTTAAATGCGTTAGTATTGTGTTGATATATATTATGTATTTAATGGTGAAGATTAAGTGGTGAATATTTTCACGTTGGTTGTGTTATAGTAACGCAGTAGTTGACGTCCTCATAACTATGGGAAAACTAAGTTATGTACTTGCTTATCTGTGAATTGGTTCATTGATTGTTTATGACAATCACAGTAGTAGATACATGGCAGTTCTCGCGTCTGTACAGCGCTGGTTGGCACAAGGAGACTGTGGTAACGGACGTCGGGCAGGCGATCGCCCCTCTGACCCTCGAGGAAATTTATGGCGTGGCTGTGGTCAGCTGGGTCACCACTCCAGTGGTCACGGGTCGTGGCCCGTTGTTTACACTGAGGCGACCGCATCTGTGTGTGTGTGTGTGTGTGTGTGTGTGTGTGTGTGTGTGTGTAATTAACTATCTGATGATACATATTTGTAGTTTGCAGGGAGAGAGTTTAGTACTAATGGGGCCCCCATCTCTTGACCTCCCTTGACTATCGTATAACGCTTAAAACCACTGTCTTGTGTCCACATCCACAGCCTCACACTTCAGTGTATACCATCCATGCATCACTTATGTAGGATGTGCACAGCTGGCTGAATCATTACTTATCTTTGTACTTGGCTGCAGTTCAGCTGTCTGCCACCATACACTTTGTGTCCTTTACTATTCTCCTAAGGTGGAACTCTGGCGATGGTCGAGAGACGAAGTTTGCTTCATATGAAGATCTGTAATGTATATAATGAGTTATCGACAATAGATCAGCTTTGTATCAACTTATATAATGTTATCCCACTCGTATCTGACTAAGACCCTTTGTGACACAGGTCTGTAACCCTTTTGCGCTGCCGCTCACAGGATGAACCTGGGCAGCTCAATAAATTTGCCGGGGCTACCGGCACAAATCAGTTGACTCTCAAGTCCCTCTCACACACAGATCCCTGCAGTTTATTTCTTGTTAGGCAATGCTCATACCAAGGCCATCTCTGTGTTGTGTCCCATCCACCTATAATACAATTACTCGTCCTGAATTTCATCAGCTATGTATCAGACAAACCTTACAGTTTGTTTTGGTCCCCTTGTAATTTGAGGCAATATTCTTTGCTTTTTACTTACCACATGACCTTGTCATTATCCACAAGCATATACCGTACGGCAAGTCATTTTCATAGCTCGAGAAGAGCAGGTGGTCCCAGAAAGGAACCTTGCGAGACCCCACTGGTGACGTCAATCCATTACGAGAAGGCTTTTCTGATATCCGTCCTTTGTTTCTCTCCAGTAAGATAACCTTAAGTTCTAAGGCGTCTCCTCCTTATTCTTACCTGAAGATCCAGATTCTTTACCATCATCCTGTGTGACAGAGTGTCACTTGGTACCTGGCAGTTCAGATGCAGACAATCCACCTAGCCTCTTTTATCCAAAACAAAACTCACTTTCCCGTAGAAATCTAAGAGGTTCGTGACACATGACCTCCTTTCCCTGGAACTGTGTCGTCTCTCACTCTAATAGTTTCTCCTGTGCAAGAAGTTATCCACTTTTTCCAGGTAACCTTTTCCAGTACTTTACACAACACACTCGTTTGGGAGACTGACTGGTTTGTAGTCACCTGTATCTCCCCGGTCACCTTTCATGAAGAGAGGTATGAGGTTTGCCATTTTCCCCTACCTACTCTCGTAAAGATTGACACGATAGGCATGGAAGATTCTTGAATATAATTCCTAACATCAGAGGATGCGATAAACACAAAAAGTGATAATATCTTGAATATCCGGGGCCCAGGACTATTCAGCTTATTGCCAGCATACATTAGAAACACAATGGGATACACAGTGGAGAAATTTGAGAAGATTCTGGATATGTATTTACGAAGTGTCCCAGACCAAGCGAGGCTGTGTTGTTTACATGGACCATCAGCCCGAGGCTTCCAATAGCTTGATCAACCAAATGACCCAAGCAGTGAGGATGGAAGACTCCCAAAGAGAACTCTTACATGTTCTGCTCCCTTGGCATTTCGCTTTTCTCAGCGAAATATTTAACATTTTACGTGGTGTGACACGTGTGCCAACATACATCCGAAACACATGTGGAGAAATTTTCATCATGCCCAGTGAGTCTAATATGAGTCAAGACCATTTAGTATTCTATTAGGTCACTTCTAAACAATTCAATCCTTTCCTTAACCTTCATCTCACCATCCCATCCTACTGGTGTTGTGGTTATAGTTTCTTCCGCTGTGAAATCATTTATGAATTTGTTTTCTTTTTTGCTCATCCTTACATCATGTATACAACTCTTCCCTATGAACCCCGCAGGTTAATTGGCTGCTCTCTTACAGACAATTTACTTCTCGTTTTGGATTGTCTCCTGTCCTCTCCACGATATTTTCCTCAAAATTGTTCTGTTCCTCTTCTCTTCTACTGCTGCACTTGTTCCTTGCTCTCTTATGCCATACAAATGGTGACTGGTTAGGAGGTCACCTATATCTTCTTCACAGCATGACGTTAAGTTCTTCGAAACCCGAGTTCGATTCATGGGCAGGGCGAGATGAATGGACGCGTCACCTAACTTCCGTAGTTTCTGTTCACGTAGCAGTAAATAGGAACTTGAGTATTAGTCGACTGTCGCATCTTGGGGAATGGTCAACAGTCTGCGTCTGGGTAAGGAGAAAAAAAAGATTGTACTCCAGGACACAATAAACACGGTGATATAATAACTTCACCAGGTGTTCGCTTTTTGACATCTATTATTGAACCACACGTTGCAGTTTCATAACGTCCCCACTCCTTCATTGTAAAATTCACAGAACGTTCGACCACAAGGCCGTGGTTCCTGGCTACTGAACTCAATTTTCCACTTTAGGTGACCACTGAAATTGCGAAGTTTTGTGTAGTTTCCGCGATCACATCTCTTTAAGTCTGTTTCCGTCACTGTTCCCTTTATGTCTTACTACGAAGTCGAACTCAGATACGACATGATTACGTTTACGAGTTCGTGTATTATCTGAGTTATTCTCAGTATCCATGCAACTGTGTGGAGATACAGAGGTAATGATGCATCGGTCCTTCTGATACGAGTCTGCTCAGTGACATACTGGTGCATGGAATATTCTTGTGTACACTCTCCATGACGCTGTGTGGCCATGAGGACCCATAGTACCCTAGTCTCTCTCTCTGTAACTGACATCCTTCATGATTAGTACATCACCATGCATGCTTCACTGCCTCATATACTACCTAATGGTGTTCTATGTTTCCTCTACTTCATTGAAATTCTCTGGGCGATCGTATATTATCATCACCACTATACACATCTTACCTACATTTACTCATCCCATTATGTGTTGTCTGAATGGAGCATCTTCCAGAATTACCAGAGACTTTACGTTGTCTGTTGTCAGAAGGGATAATCCTCCTCCACCTCGCCTGTCTTCTTGATCCCACTGTGCGATCATGTATCCCTCTGGACAGAAAACGTGAGCTCTAATCTCTTCAGTAAGTTTTGTCTCCAGAACTCCAAGAATCTCAAGTGTTTTTCTCCATTTTCAATTCTCGAACTCCAGCAGTTTACCGTCCATTACCCGTCCCTCCGCATTTGTACACATTGCTTCGTCTGACACGTCCACCACTTAATGTTCGTGACGTCCCTGTGGTACTGCCAGGGCCCTCGTGATGTATTCTTTGTTTCTCTCAGTCTTCCCTGTAGCTCTATGGTCAGCGCAGTCGGCTCACAACTGAAAGGTCCTGGGTTCGAATCCTGATCGCGGGGAGACAAATGGACGCGTCTGCTAACCCCCGTAGTCCCTTTTCACTTAGAAGTAAACAGGTATCTGAGTGTTAGTTGACTTTTGTGGGTAATGTCTTGGGGAATGGTCAACAGTCTGCTTCTGATGGAGAGATGTGCACACAAAGACTCAGTGAGGTATGCACGAGGTGTGTGTGTGTGTGTGTGTGTGTGTTTTGTCAGTATAAGCTTCAGTTCAATTCAGTCTGAGCTTGACATGAAAGCCTTAGCTATGACTAATCCCCAGCTGAAGTCTGTTACCTTTCAGAGACAGAACTTCCACAACCTCACATTACCCTAGTGAGGGTTCACATTGGCCACAGCCTGAACCTCAGAGAGACAAGGAATCCTCCATAACCTCACAGTACCCTACTGAGAGGTCACATTGACCAAGTACTGAACCCCAGAGATACAGAGAATCCTCCACAACCTCACAGTACCTACTGAATGTCACACCGGCCAAGTCCAAAGAAGAAGACTTTATGGTGATTACGAGTGACGACCACCACAGCCTGGCTACATTTAAGGAAGGCATAACGATGTTAGGTTTTATAGCCAGAAACAATACTTGTGAGAGAGAGGTGATATTACTCACTCCTTATAAACGCCTTAGTCAAACCTCATTTGGAATACACTGTACAATTCTGGTCACCAGACTTGCTCAGAGACGAGGAAAATTTAGAACAAATCCAAAAGGCGATAAAACTGCTTGCGCCTTATAAAGGAAGGTTCCAGGGGCTGAAATTAATCATTGCTGACGAAAAGACTCCCAGATGATCTAACAGAGGCGTACAAAACTATAATTTCGACAATATTATGTACGAAAAATGTCTTCACATTAGAAAGTTTCATTGACTAGAAATAAAACTGAAATTTTGAAGATTTTTTGTCGGACATTCTAATAAACTGCCTCCAGATGTAGCAAAGGTGAAGATTATCACTGTCTTCACATCAAGGCTGGACAAGTATATGACTAATGTCTGTTGTCAGTAGATAGTGCGGCACGTTAAGAGAAAAGGGAAATCTATAATCAGTTTAGATATTATTTTTTTCTATATGCTTGTTTGTCTCATATTTGAGCGTCCTCCCTGGAGACGCCCGGTGCAGTTAGAGGGCACATTTCTCACTCCCACTTTCCCATAGAATTTCCATGGCAGTATATCATTTCTATACTACATGGTGTTCTGTGTTTTTTTTCTCTTGCAGGCTGTTGAGCCGGAGGGAGCGGTGGTTGGAGAAATACATTATCCTTTACAATCCTTTTTCCACGAGAAATAAGCTTATGACCGTAGATAATCTCCTCAGTTAACTATCAAGTCTCCTGGTATCTGTCCTTCCCGTGTACGTGCAACCTCCACAACCCCACAGAACCCTGCTAGGTGTCACGGTGGTCAGGTCTTGAACCTTAGTAAGACAAGGGAACCTCCACAACTCCACAGAACCCTGCTAGGTGTCACGGTGGTCAGGTCTTGAACCTTAGTAAGACAAGGGAACCTCCACAACTCCACAGAACCCTGCTAGGTGTCACGGTGGTCAGGTCTTGAACCTTAGTAAGACAAGGGAACCTCTACAAACCCACAGAACCCTGGTGGATGTCACGGTGGCCGTGTCCTGAACCCCAGTAAGGCAAGGAGGAGGAGGTACCACAGCTCCGCCAGAATATTACATTCCCTTCTCCTCGCTCGACGATTCGCTTTTTTTTCCCAGGGTCACTATCAAATCCGGCCTGGCAAGAGAACCTTAACTTGGACTAACTTCTCCTTAATCCGCTTAGTGACGTCCCCTCCCTACCACCCATGCCGGCCACCCCAGCCACCGCAGGCGGTCACCACTGCTGGGACCATGGGAAGAACCGCAGGCGTCTACCACTGCTGGGACCATGGTAAGAACCGCAGGCGTCCACCACTGCCGGGACCAGGATAAGGACCGCAAGCGTCCACCACTGCTGGGACCAGGATAAGGACCGCAGGCGGCCACCACTGTTGGGACCACTAAAACCTTCCACCCAACACACAACTTTGCCCCCGCCACCGTGGTGATCCACTTATGTGCTCCACATCCCCGGCTCCCACTTCCCTTGTCCATTAATTTACTAATCTGTGTAACGCCACAGAGGAAATTAATGGAAACCCAATATTTGTGTTTAGCGGTCATTACAGTCGGTGTGTGTCCACGTGTAAAGCTGCTTGTGTAGCGTGATGACCACTGCTTGTGGTGGGGGGTCACTGCTTGCTGAAGCAGCTGGAGGGCCAGACGTAACGAGAGAGAGAGAGAGAGAGAGAGAGAGAGAGAGAGAGAGAGAG
Source organism: Panulirus ornatus (assembly GCF_036320965.1). Taxonomy (NCBI): domain Eukaryota; kingdom Metazoa; phylum Arthropoda; class Malacostraca; order Decapoda; family Palinuridae; genus Panulirus; species Panulirus ornatus. The sequence goes on along the minus strand of NC_092258.1, from coordinate 14,074,923 downwards.
AGAGAGAGAGAGAGAATGTTGCTCACACGTCTGGGGTGGCTCATCCTCCACCTCTGTATTAACTAGAGTATAATCAAAATCGTTCCCTCTCATTATTCCTCCTGGCGTCACCTCTCTCCAACCTTCCCCTCCCGTACGTCGCGATGTTGCCGCTCTCTCTCTATTTTGTAGGTATTATTTTATAGGTATTTTATAGGTATTGGTTAGGTCCCGTGGAACGCCTTTGGCTGCCGCTTCCTATAGTTTGTGTGTGGAGACCAGTCGCTCGAGGACTGACTGTTATGATACCTCCATCTTCCCTCGGACAGATGAGCTGTGGAATTCTCATCCCTCTGTGGGCAGATGATGCCTTCTGGTGGATAGTTGTACACAGACGAGGAAGTTCAAAGAGTAACGGCATTTCAAGCCCCAAGCCTTTGCTGATACGGCATTATGGAAAGTCAGATAGAAAAAAAGAAGAAAAATGATAGAAATATATTGTAAATTCTGGTAAGGTAGTTTCATTGTCAAGAACAGGAACTGACCATGAGAAGGAAGAGATGAGTCTTCTGCCAGTGTGTGTGGCCATCAAGGAGTTTTGTCCGAGAGGGCGATCATATTGTAGAATCTTTAGGATCTTTCTACAGTGAATGTACTCCTATAAAATATACCGTACGAGAGTCAAGATATTGTCAGTTTTCTTCTAAGTGGCAGTCCAACTCCCCTCCCACCATCCCGAATATGGGGGGAGGGGAATAGTTCTTGATCATCCGAGGCCCAAGACTATCCAGCATATTGCCTGAGAACATCAGAAACAACGGAGTAATTTAAGAAGTATTTACAAGGTGTTCCATACCAGCCGGGTTGTGGTGGCTGTGTGGGCCTGCGTGCCGTGGTTTCAACCAGCCTGGTCGATCAACGTCCCACCTCAGCAGTGTGGACCCATCCCAGGCCGAAGGAGCAAAAGACCTATTAAACTTACGCCAGGTAAACGCCAGGCGGGAGGGGACGGAGGCGAATGTGGTGTAGTCAGTTACGTCATTCCGATGTTGGATGAGGCCCATATGATGGCTTGAGGAAGTCGAGATGACCAGTGACCTGAGTGTTTTGACAGAAGGTGTTAAGAGGTGCACGTCCTATTCTACACCTTTTATTGTAGCCCCTGTTGTGAGGTGGAGAGGGAACAGAACAGGCAGGAGAGGCACTGGTGAGTTTGGAGAAGAAAGTTGTGCTGATGCTCGTGAGGTTTGGTACAGGAGAGACCAAGTGTCTTGAATCGTCAAAGAATAAGCGAAACAATAACTTGAGGGTTTGAAGATGGTCTTGGAGTGTTCCTTTAGCTTTGTCGTCCAGAGACACCGAGAAGTTTGTCGGACTAAACAGCTTGGAGGGGATCTGGGACCTAGTGAGACGTTAGGGGTATAGACATCACTGGAGGCGACACTGATGTCCATAGCTACGGTCTTGATTTGGTTGATGATGACGTGGTTGGCGGTGGTCCATTTGTGGAAGGTGCCAAAACGGTGTTCTGAGGGACGATGTAGACGGGAGAGCTGTTGTCAACGCTGATAGCGCACTGCAGAGTTGTCATCGTACCTTCATCGAGCATCCGGATGCGTCCATCAGAGGATCATTAATCACAAGATTCCTCTTTTTGTACCGGGTGAGACGCCACAAGTTGAGGGACTGACTGGTCGGTGGAGATGGCCCCTCGGAAACGTACAGCCTAACGATGCTCACTGAGGAAGTCTGCAAGCCATTGGATAAGACTTCTGCGCAGAGTAAGACTGATGGTTTTGTTGATGATCATCTGATGTGGAATAAATCAAACTCTTTGATGACATCGAGGAAGGTTAGAACCGCCGAGTTCTTGCGTTCGTTTATGTTGCGAAAGATTAAGTGTAGGAAGCTAGCGAGTCAATGGGTGTTAGAGGTATTTTTATTATCGTACTGCTGAGGATCTTAAGTACTTCGAGTACAACAGTAAACCTTCACAGAGTCGCTGGATACCGGGTTACCAGCCTCTGACAGACTGAGGGGTTGCTGACTTCGGCACTGAGGAAACACATGAAGTTTTCCAATCAGCCGGCCACTTTGACTGATTAAGTGGTGGAGTTTGGGTCCGGATATTTTTAGAGTGCAACCAGGGAAGAAAGACAGGATAAAGACAGAACTGAATCAAAACAACAACCGGAGTGAGACAGGAAACAGGAGCCGAGACAGAAGCAGTGAAGACAGACAGAGAATGTAGGAAGATGACTGGTGACCAGGCACGGGCGAGACCTGAACGCTAGACTGGAATCTCTCTCTCTCTCTCTCTCTCTCTCTCTCTCTCTCTCTCTCTCTCTCTCTCTCTCTCTCTCTCTCTCTCTCTCTCTCTCTCTCTCTCTCTCTCTCTCTCTCTCTCTCTCTCTCATCTGGTCAGGCAGGTCCCGGGCCACAACATTACGAGCGCGGCTCGGGGGTTCTCATACCTGCGTCTCGATAGTGCGGGATTCTGATCATTATTTATTAGCGTAGTCCAAGGTTATTGGGGCAGTGTGGACCCTGTCCTGCAGGAGGCAGGTCGTAGTCCATAACTCACACTCCCGGGCCGGGAGACTAATGTTGAAGGCGTATTTCTGAAATGCTATAAGAGTGGATTCTTTTTCTTTTCTGTGATGTACGAGAAATGTACCGATTCTCACCGTTTTCGACGATGATAATGAGGCGCCGTTATGGTGTGAGAGATGAGGAGGGTCACGCCACTATACTCACTGGCCATTGTGGTCTCCTGGTTAAGATTATAGTCATGAGTAACTCATAATCCGTGATGATGGTGTTTACAAGATCCTCATACATGGTGAAGGATGAGGAGGTTGTCAGACTGAGGAGGGCCGAGGGATGGTGATAGGCGGGCAGGGAGGCCGTCCACCGCCCACTCACACACTACAATCTCAGCCAAGGTTCCGCCATGGGAATATTAATGAGGCGTAGATGGGTAGGTGGTAATGTGGGTGTGAGTGGTAAGGTGGGTGTGGGTGGTGATGTGGGTGTAGATGGTGATGTGATGCTTGGGCGAGGGTGTTGGTGGAGGATGGTGAGTGAGGACGAGGGAAGAATGTTGCAAAGTAACACACACACACACACACACACACACACACACACACACACACACACACACACACACACACACACGGCGAGAATAGCAATATGAGGAGGGAAGGAGGGTTAGGGAGAGTGAAGAGAGAGGTGAGAGTGGAGTATAGGTGGGTGGCGTGGTGCAGCCTGGTGAGGTAATTTTTGCATGAGGCTGCGGGGCCCGAGTGGTTCAGGCTTGAAGGAACAGTTGTGCTGTTGCTGCACCGGGGGTTCTGTGATGGTGGTGTATATGTTTCTCTGGCAGGCAGCCACCTGTGTCCTGACCTTCCCAGCGAGAGCGGTAGGAACCCAGGAGAGCAGCGCTATTGCTTGGTTGGTGTGTTAAAGGGCGTGGTGCCACCTCCTGTACACAGGTGGGTCTGATTTTTGTGTCTGGAACCACTGGTGGTGGATGGGAGGCTGGCTCACCTGTGATGGTGGGGCCGTGTTGGTGCTGCCATACCATGTGTGGAGCCACTGGAGATGGGTGGGGGGATGGCTTATCACCACACTGGGGTCTTACTAAGACCCTTTGTGAGCCTGTAATCCTTTTGCGCTACCGCTCACAGGGTGAGTATGGGCGGCACAATGAATGTGCCGGGGATACCGGTACAAATCAAATCACCTGTGTTGGTGAGGCCGTGTTGATGTTGCCACACCATGGGTGGAGCCTCGATTGGTGGATGGGAGGCTGGCTCACCTGTGTTGGCCGAGAGGTGTTGATACTGCCACGCCAGCATGCCTCTCCCCCCCTCCGGTGTAAATTTATCATACTCGTAGTTCGTCTGCAGGTTATGGGTGTGTGTGTGTGTGTGTGTGTGTGTGTGTGTGTGTGTGTGTGTGTGTGTGTGTGTGTGTTGGTGCGATTCGGAATATGCTTTGCGTCCGTCAGTGTGACCCGGAGACGAGAGATTGCAGCCTGGACGGTCCGACGTTCTCATATAGTGGTGGAGGCTAAACATTAAACCCTCTCCTGCCGTCGAGCCATGTTCCTCACCTCTACTGACCCCTCGTCCTCCTCCCCATATTGTCCTCGTCACTCACACTCTTGCACCTCGTGTTCCTCGCGCCTGTAGTGAAGTGCTGGAGTGTGAGTGACGAGGACAACAGGAAGTTCAATGTCTTCAGTATGGAAGGTGCACCTCGGTCATGAGAGGTCTTATGGCATGTTCAATAGGTGTTTGTGCCCCTACTGCTGGTGGCCAGAACACACATGAGAAAGTGTAACACGTACATTCAAGGGGGTGTAGTTTCAGATGAGTGTTTATCTGGTGAAATGGATTTTAAGACTGGGTTTGGAGAGTTATTGTTTACTGCCTGTCGAGTCACTACCGTGAGCATATGTTTTGTCTGTGTCATATTAGTTGAGGGTGGGAGGGAACCGTAGGTATGGGTCTCAACACTGACGTATGTGACAGAGGTCGACTCTTTAGTCCTACTTAAGTGGTTGATGGTTGAGTATGAAGTAGCTCGATAACGATGATGACGATGATAATGATATTATTATTATTATTATTATTATTATTATTATTATTATTATTATTATTATTATTATTATTATCATCATCATCATTTCTCCCCTATCCCTGGGGATAGGGCAGAAAGAATACTTCCCACGTATTCCCTGCGTGTCGTAGAAGGCGACTAAAAGGGAAGGGAGCGGGGGGCTGGAAATCCTCCCCTCTTGTTTTTGTTTTTTTTAATTTTCCAAAAGAAGGAACAGAGAAGGGGGCCAGGTGAGGATGTTCCCTCAGAGGCCCAGTCCTCTGTTCTTAACGCTACCTTGCTGATGCGGGAAATGGCGAATAGTTTAAGAAAAAAAAAAAAAAAAAAATATATATATATATATATATATATATATATATATATATATATATATATATGTATATATATATATATATATATATATATATATATATATATATATATATATATATATATATATATATATATATATATATCACTTATTTCTTGATAATTAACCCAGGTCCAGTTGTTAGAAAGAGTCTTGGTGTTACCTAGGACCTCTCTAAAGGCTCCTGCAGCCTAAGGCTGCGCTACCTCCAGAAGCAGTGATACGTAGACTCCTTTGCAATGGGGAGTTTTTTAATGAGACTGTACTCCCAGTGGTACACCCTCGCGAAAGGTGACTTTTCACTCGCGATGTAACCTCAAGCAGTCTGAGCCCACACACACACACACACACACACACACACACACACACACACACACTTACATATATATATATATATATATATATATATATATATATATATATATATATATATATATTATTATTATTATTATTATATTTTGTCGCTGTCTCCCGCGTTAACGAGGTAGCGCAAGGAAACAGACGAAAGAATAGCCCAACCCACTCACATACACATGTACATACATACACAGTCACACACGGACATATACATATAGATGTATATATATTGCCTTTACGGCAATAAATGATCGTATTCTGCAGGCGGGCAACTATGAAATGAATCCGATGAAATATATTTATAAATCTATTCCTCTCCCATCACTTGTAAAATATATTCCTCTCCCATCACTTGTAAAATATATTCCTCTCCCATCACTTGTAAAATATATTCCTCTCCCATCACTTGTAGAATATATTCCTCTCCCATCACTTGTAAAATATATTTATAAATCTATTCCTCTCCCATCACTTGTAAAATATATTCTTCTCCCATCACTTGTAGAATATATTCCTCTCCCATCACTTGTAAAATCTGATCAGGCTTTGTGGAATATTTTTGTGTTCCCTTGTAATTCTCATTTTCTTTTCTTTCAAATCCCCAACGCATTTTCAGTCTCTTTGACCTTTTAGAGCGAGAGTAGATTAACTATTGCGTTGTTTGCCACTTCTGTTTCTGTATACTTACGTATACCATATTTGGTACGAGAAATGAATAATGAATTATATTATTTAATGAGAGGCAGTTGAACACTGTCTTGTGTCTGGCTCGTTCCTGAGGCTCCGGGAGTTGACTGGTTTAGATAGATGAGTGAGCAGGGCTGTTAGTGGTGAGGGAATAGTGGGGCCTGGAGTGTCTACCTCCAGTGTAGGGCAGTGTTGGTGCCTGGAGTGTCTGCCTCCAGTGTAGGGCAGTGTTGGGGCCTGGAGTGTCTGCCTCCAGTGTAGGGCAGTGTTGGGGCCTGGAGTGACTGCCTCCAGTGTAGGGCAGTGTTGGGGCCTGGAGTGTCTGCCTCCAGTGTAGGGCAGTGTTGGGGCCTGGAGTGTCTGCCTCCAGTGTAGGGCAGTGTTGGGGCCTGGAGTGTCTGCCTCCAGTGTAGGGCAGTGTTGGGGCCTGGAGTGTCTGCCTCCAGTGTAGGGCCGTGTTGGGGCCTGGAGTGTCTGCCTCCAGTGTAGGGCAGTGTTGGGGCCTGGAGTGTCTGCCTCCAGTGTAGGGTAGTGTTGGGGCCTGGAGTGTCTGCCTCCAGTGTAGGATAGTGTTGGGGCCTGGAGTGTCTGCCTCCAGTGTAGGGCTGTGTTGGGGCCTGGAATGTCTTCCTCCAGTGTAGGGCAGTGTTGGGGCCTGGAGTGTCTGCCTCCAGTGTAGGGCAGTGTTGGGGCCTGGAGTGTCTGCCTCCAGTGTAGGGCAGTGTTGGGGCCTGGAGTGTCTGCCTCCAGTGTAGGGCAGTGTTGGGGCCTGGAGTGTCTGCTAAAAGTGTTGTTGCTGGCACAGTTCCTGCTGCTGCTGCTGCTGCTGCTGGTCAGAGGGCTGACCCAGGACGACCTCTCCTTGGGGAATGAATTATTTAGAAAATGACGTCATGAACGAGTCAAGTTGTTATGGGTTCTTTCTTGTGGTCCTGATCATCTGGGGGCAGCAGCCGCGGGTCCTGCCGCTTGAGACATTCCCTGACGCCACAGCATTAGTCCTCACGAGCCTTGATGACTTGTTATTAGAAGGGAATAACTTCACACGACGGCACACAGAAAACGGAACGAGATAACAACGTATGAGAAAACTCGTTGAAAAATCGTTGGGAATATTGTGTGTTGTTGACCTTATATTCGGGCTGGAACTCAGTTGACCAGGTCTACAGGTGTTGTTTGTGACCTCTCGTCTTGGGCAGTGCTGTGGTCATGACCTGTGTGACCTGTCGTCTGGGGTCAGTACTGTGGTCATGACCTGTGTGACCTGTCGTCTTGGGCCAGTGCTGAGGTCATGACCTGTGTGGCCTGTCGTCTGGGGCCAGTGTTGCGTTCATGACCTGTGTGACCTGTCGTCTTGGGCCAGTACTGTGGTCACGATCTGTGTGACCTGTCGTCTTGGGCCAGTGCTATGGTCATGACCTGTGTGACCTGTCGTCTTGGGCCAGTACTGTGGTCATGGCCTGTGTGACCTGTGTCTTGGGCCAGTGTTGCGGTCATGATCTGTGTGACCTGTCGTCTGGGGCCAGTGTTGTGGTCATGACCTGTGTGACCTGTCGTCTAGGGCCAGTGTTGTGGTCATGACCTGTGTGACCTGTCGTCTGAGGACAGTGTTGTGGTCATGACCCGTCGTCTGAGGACAGTGTTGTGGGCAGTGAAGGCAGGCTGGAGTACAGCTGCCACGGGAATAATCTGTCATCCAAACCCACTCTGTAGGGCCACTCCCCAGGCCTACAGTCCACAGCCTCTCTCAAGGGCCGTTATGTAGAGCCACTCCCCAGGCTTTCAGTCCAGGGCCACTGTCCAGGCCTACAGTCCACAGCCATTGTCTAGGGTCATTGTACTGAGCTCCAGAGGGTGGTGAGAGATAGCGTGTTCATCAACACATCTTGGCCACTCGCCTCCGATGAAGCGGCCGACACATACCTGTTTAGTCCTGTCCTTTGAAAAATATTGAAAACAAAAATATTTCCTCTTTCTCAAGTTACCAGTTTATCTTCTGAAGAAAAAGTAATGGATGAAAATGTGTAAAACTGTTTGAACGTCTCTTTCAGACCACCGACCAATGATAAAAAAATTTTCGAAGAATTTGGATTATGCTCCTTGAGTGCGAGGAAGGTAAACACGATTTTCAAACTTTGACAGAATTATTCGTCCAATATTTGCTCTCCGTGTCGCTGGATCACAACTTGGTGTTGGTGTTTCCAGGCGTGTTCGTGTGCGCACCGGAGCGGCCCCATGGTTCATATTTATTGGTAGTTTACCTCCAGAGACTCGCCTCATAATGCTGTAGTTTCCATGTTGTGGGGCGGCCATGCTGGAGTGGAGGGGGCGCCGGCATCACACGCCTCGCCTGGCTCCTCCGGAATGCTTTTGTGACAACTTTCTGGATATTGAATTCATGCCTCTGGTGTCGTGCCCGTCTGGCCGATAACACCATCCTTTGAGCGGTGCAGGAATGTCGGCTACTTGTGGTGGCGTGGCTGGGTCTCCTCCCACCGCCGCCCCTCGCAGCTTGGGCCGCCTCCGCCTCCTTCCTCATCTTGCGCCTCTCAGACCTTAGCCCCTTACCTCACCCCCATCAGCCAGGCGGAGGGCCGCCCCTGTAGTAGCATTGCAGAGCTTGATGTGGAAGACTGGAGGACCGCCAGACCCCGAGGTGACGGAGGATATCTTGATGTCACTGGACGCTGTTCAGGACGCTGCCCTCCACCCTCTCCCTGTGTGCCAACTTGGTGCACAGGACTGAAGTTATAGGACTGAGGGTCTAGGACTCAGTGCTCTGGGACTGAATGGCTGGGACTGAGGCTCTGGGACTAAAGGTCCAGGACTGAAGCTCTGAAACTAAAGATCCGGGACTAAAGCTCTGAAACTGAGGGTTCGGGACTGAAGCTCTGGAACTTGAGGTCTGGGACTGAGACAGCTGGTCTGGGAATGACACTGCTGGTCTAGGAATGACAACTGGTCTGGGACTGAGACTGCTGGTCTAGGACTGAGACAGCTGGTCTGGGACTAAGACTATGTGTAACTGAACATCTAGGACTTAAGTTTTGAGACTGAAGGCTCAGATTTCCTGAGAAACACCACCGACCTGCTGGTGACGTGACGGAGGCGCCAGGGACTGGCCATCAGGGTCGTCATGCCCCACAGCCGGGGTAGGTGAGCTGTGCTGCTTCTTCGGAGGCGCTGCAATTTGTCTTCATTACCGGGGCCGCGGCTGGCCTGGCCATTAGAGGGCGGAGATCACCCTCCCTCCCTCACGTCCCGCCTCCAGTGGTGGCTGCCCCACTCCGAAGGAACAGCACAGCCCACCTCCCCGGCTGTGTCCACATGGTTTAGGTGGCAAACAAATTAATGTGTCGGTACTCATGCTGTGAAGGTTAAGTGAGTAATTGCTTGTGTTGACTTGCTGCGGCACTTACTATGTTCCCGTGGGACGGAGCTATTTAGTTTTATATTGTCCAGAGCCACGGGAGGGAAATGTGGTGGTATGAGGGTAAAGCATGGCCAGCAGAGCCTTAGGACTGAATCCTGACGGTAGCCGGAGGTGCTGTGGTAGAGGACGGCCAGCAGAGTCTCAGGAGGGAAGCTTGATGGCAACTGGAGGCGCGGGGGTAGAGTATGGCCTGCGGCACCAGAGGACGGCGTCGGGAGGGCAGGTGTCGACACGCCAGCGACCGAGGCAGATGACCTCAACTGTCCGTCGTCTATGATGATGTTTCTGGAGTCTTAGTTATATAGCCTTGTGTGTTGGGGTTTGACAAACCTTCGTTTTTCTGCGAGATTCGAATTTCCTTCCCTGATGACTGTGAATTACTTCGGGCATCTAGTTAGTCATCAAGTCACACGTACCGTCACTGTATGTGGAAGTGAGTCACACTATGACTAACGTAGTGATGTGCTGGTGACTCGAGTGGACACACAACTGCTCACTGGTGGATAGGGTACTGAACCTGACGTGACATAAGCCGCCACATCTGGTGCCACGAACTGGACCTCTGATCCTGCCACCATGTGTGTACGTACGTCAGGCACGACTCTCCCGGCGGTTTCAAAAAGTTTTCAGAAACATTTTAGAATTGTGAACATCAGAAAGCGTTTGGGGGTAAAGGTTGCATGTGTATCTGTTATAACATCTTGATAACGAAGAGGAAGTCCCTCCCCGGATGTAGCCACGGCCTCATCTCATGTACAGTCTCGACCATCATACAACCTAGACTTATGTCGTCTGCATCACCCACGTCTTCTGTCATACCATTCCTCCATCTTTGTAACAAGTTTCCTGCTTAATATCACAGTATGTCCTCTGGTTACTTTAATCTCACATCTCTCAAATAACTGTTCATTGTCTACATCATCGACCTGTTTTAAAAACTTGTGATTAGGTCACCCCTCACTCTTTTCTCTTCACTGTTGGGCTAATGTAAGGCCTCCAACCTTTCCCTGTAAGTGAACCCTCTTGATTCTGGTACCAACTTTGATGCACCTCCTCTGGACCTTCTCTAGTAGCTCTTTGTGCTTCTTCAGGAGCGGTGACCAAACTTGAGAGGCATATTCTAGTTTTGGACTTAATGCAGGATGTGAACTGCTTGCTGAATATTTCCTTATCCATAAACTGGAATGCAATTCTGATAGTTGCTTAGCTCTGCGTGTGTGTGTGTGTGTGTGTGTGTGTGTGTGTGTGTGTGTGTGTGTGTGTGTGTGAAAGAGAGAGAGAGGTATTTTATTTTATCACATTTCTGTTGAGTTTAGGGCGTAATGGTATGTATATAGTGGTGGTGATGGTGATACTGTCGAGGTATGGTGACAGGCGATGTTTATATAGTGATGATGGTGATGGTATTGTCAAGGCATGGGGACAGATGGTGATATTTATATAGTGATGATGGTGATACTGTGTAGGTATGGTGACGAGTGATGATGATGATTGTGGTAGCTCTAGCATCATGGTGGCGATTGAAACACTTAAGCTGATTGGATGAACAGAGGATTATGGGAACGGCCGTTGCCTGGACGGGCGGGAGGGAGGGAGGCACATGCCTGGCCACAGCCACACGTCATTCACGTTAACCTGATGTGTGTGTCGCTGACGTCAGCCAAGGATGGCCTTCTGCTGATATGTTCATGTCAGTGTCAGCATGGCTTCTCATGGATTCATGACCGCCACCTCATGTTGATGTCAGTGTTTGTGTTGCCTCCTCATGATGTAATGATGTCAATATCTCCATGATATCCACCTGTTGTATTGATGTCTGTTTGTATGACCATTTGATGTACTGATGTTAACGTCTGATGTTCCTCCGCGCGATGCATGATATCACCGTCTGCATGACCTCCACAACCGCTGGACCTCCTCACAGCACGGTGGGTATTACCACAACCGCTGGACCTCCTCACAGCACGGTGGGTATTACCACAACCGCTGGGCCTCCTCACAGCATGATGGGTATTACCACAACCGCTGGACCTCCTCACAGCACGGTGGTTGTTACCACAACCGCTGGACCTCCTCACAGCACGGTGGTCGGCAACCCGTGGTGCCACAGGGGCGTTCCTCTCATCCCAGTACACAAGGAATCTTTGCCTTAATGTTGCACACACGTGTTACGATGTCTGGCAAAGTGAGTGACGGGCAGTCGATGAGCATTAGTTCCAGCATCACGCATATGCGTACGTGCGCAGCCACGCATGTCAACGCATGTATACAACTACGCCTGCTCGCACTGACGCACATCACTGGACGGTTGTGGATGAGGCTACTGCACCATCCTCGCCATCGTCACATCCTGACACCTGAGATCCCTCGTCCCCGAGTTGCAGTAAGCACCACAAAGTCGTGGAAGCTCCACCCCAACCATTGTCAACATCAGCAATCACTAGACCGTATATCCAAGTCCAAATTTGTGTTTCTGTCAAGATTCTGCGTCTCATACCTCCGCTATCACAGTTCCTGTTTGCCACTGTATGTAGTCTACTGTCTCGCCCCTGGAGAAGTGTATGGGGTAACACAGTGTCGTCAGCCCTGCGTCTGTGTCTCTATGGACAAAATGTCGTTTAGTCGGTAGCTAAAGAACTGTGCATGATAAGGGCTTCATCCTCAGACCACGGGTCGTCTCCTGGTGGAGGTCAAGACGTTCTCATGGCCACGCTAGATACATAACCTGCCGTAGTGACTAAATGAATCATTATACATTAATCATAATATTACTTTGTACTTCCGGTGGGACTTAAGGCGACTCAAGTGTTACTTTATGTACACACACACACACACACACACGCACACACACACACACGCACCTAGACAAAACATTATCATTGATGTCTATCAGAAGGTCACATTTACAATATTTTCATTTTATTTACAATATTTTCATTTTATCATTGGAAGCGTAAATGTATTATATGTTATTTGATCAGCAGTTGGACAGCAACTGAAGCAGACCTGTTGGTAAAGTTTCCATTGTAAATGACACAACTGGATGACAATTGTACCACTGAAATGGCGGTTATGGAACACGGTTTTAATACGCTCCTCCCATCGGCCCTCCCATGTAATTTAACTTTGATTTTTTTGTGAAAGTTGTGAGGAAGATTGGGTCCGTTATACTAATGAGAGTAATTAGAGGTCGTTAACTGGTGAATTGGTCGTTAACAGTTAGTTGAGGGTGGCACGCGTTATCGACCTTGGCTGTGTGTATGGGACGAGTCCCACTCAGCAGTGTGGGAACTGACGACTACAATGGCTCCAGTGCTACGCCAGGCACTCCTGTTATGCAAATCCCAAGTTATACGGATTCTTCAATATCGGGGTCGGTTATCCTTACTCTCGTTTACCCACACAGTCGGTTATCCGAACTCGTGGTTCATCTTACCCCTGTTTAACTGAACTTTGGGTTACCTTCATTACTAATTACTCCTCACATTGATGATCACTTCATGTATTACTCTCATGATCGATTTCCCCACGTCCTCAGTGGCCCGTATGACAGTCAGCGCTGCTCAGTGGTTCCCGCCAGGCGCTGTCAGCAGTGCTGGGGTGGTACAGGACCTCTCCTCTCCCTCTCAACACCGTCCACACAAATGCATCTGCTGTTCTTTGTTCAATTGTCACGTCGCCGCTGACCTCACTGGCTCAGTCGAAGAAGGCTGGGGATCGTGGTAGATCCTTTGAACACGACACTACGTCCCCTGAATACTTTGGAACGACCCTTAGACACGACAGTACGACACTTGAATATGGCGGAACGACCCTCAAACACGACAGTACGACACTTGAATACATTGGAACGACCCTTGAGCACGACGGTGTGATGGTCCGTCCCTGACTGGTAGTGGAGGAGGGGCTGCCCTGCCCACCTCCACACCACACCACACCGTAAGGTTTGCCCACAATATTACCTGGGTAATTTCCCCAGAGAGCAGGGGTCCCGGCTGCCACCATTAGGTTACCCCAGCATTACTCGCCCAACACTTGGCTGGTCTTTATTTTCCTACAGTATTAGAGTGAACTGCGGGACTGTGTGGCCTCAAGTGGCATTTGGTGGCTTCTTGTGAAGGTCCCGATGTGTGTGTGTGTGTGTGTGTGTGTGTGTGTGTGTGTGTCTTCACAGAACGGGGAGGGGTTTCCTGCACTCGTGGGTCCCCACCTCTCGATCATTCTCTACTGTCTCACACCTTTTCAATTTCTTTACACCATAACCATCCACAGTGTCATCCACAGTGTCGTCATGTACCAGAGTCCAGTAATCCGCTTCTGTGAGACTATAATGATTACTTTTTTCATCCTTTACAAAACTCCCGTCTTTGTTATGTTCTTGTAATGACTTCTCGTTGTTCCATCCTTGCAACTTTGGAGAATTATCCACTGTTGACATCATCAAATTGAAGGTTGTGATCAAGTCACCCCTTGCTCCTCTCTGTTCCATAGGAGGCAAGTTTTTCTTGACTTTTGATCTCTCACAGTAACTCAGCCCTAATGATTCTGATGTGTGTAATTGCTTGATTGTAAAGTATATATATATATATATATATATATATATATATATATATATATATATATACAACTTTAGCTATTCTATAACCAATCTCTTCTAGTATTTCACACACACACACACACACCTTTTTTTTCCAAGCTCATTTCTTTCTCACCCTCTTCTCATTCATATTAGCTTCTGATGCATATATCCTTTTTGTCCTCTATCCTCATGTTCTTAACACTACCTCACTAATATGGGAAATGACAAATATATATGAAATAAAATATATGTGGTTTGATTGACTAAGTAATGAAAGGGTAAAAGATATGTGTGGTAATAAAAAGAGTGGTTGAGAGAGCAGAAGTGGCTTTGTTGAAATAATTTGGACTCGTGAGGATGAGTAAGGAGGATTAACAGGGAGGATGTACATGTCGAAGATGGAGGGAACGAGAAGTGGGAGACCAAATTGGAGGGGGAAGGATGGAGTGAGGGAGATTTTGAGTTATCGGGGCCTGAACATGCAGGAGGGTGGGGGGCGTGCGGGGAATGGAGTGAATTGGAGCGATGTGGTGTGCTGGGGTCAGCATGGTGTCAATGGATTGAGCCGGGGCGTGTGGAGCGTTTGGGGTGGGCCATGGAGGGTTCTGTGGGGCCTGGATGTGGAAGGGGAGCTGTGGTTTCGGTGCATTGTTGCATGACAGCTGGAGACTGAGTGTGAACGAATGGGGCCTTTGTTGTCTTTTCCTAGCGCTGCCTCACACACATGAGGGGGAAGGATGTTGTTATTCCGTGTGTGGCGGGGTGGCGGTGGGAATGAATAAGGGCAGACAGTGTGAATTGTGTACATGGGTATATATGTATGTGTCTGTGTGTGTGTATGTGTGTGTACGTTGGGATGTATGGGTGTGTATATGTGGTGTGTGTGGACGTGTGTGTATATACATGTGTGTGTGGGTGGGTTGGGCCATTCTTTCGTCTGTTTCCTTGCGCTGCCTCGCTGGTGCGGGGGACGGCGACGGGGCAAAGTGAATAAATAGATAAATATATATAGGGGAGAAAGAATACTTCCCACGTATTCCCTGCATGTCGTAGAAGGCGACTAAAAGGGAAGGGAGCGGGGGGCTGGAAATCCTCCCCTCTCATTTTTTTTTTAAATTTTCCAAAAGAAGGAACAGAGAAAGGGGCCATATGAGGATATTCCCTCAAAGGCCCAGTCCTCTGTTCTTAACGCTACCTCGCTAATGCGGGAAATGGCGAATAGTATGAAAAAAAAAAAAAAAAAAAAAAAAAATATATATATATATATATATATATATATATATATATATATATATATATATATTGAATGCTAGATGATGACCCTAATGTGTCTGGACCTGTTAGTCAGATGCCATCAACCTCTGGTTGCATCAGTTGAGGAAAATCTCACCTGCCTCCCCAGATGTCTCCAGTCCTCCCATCCCATGTGTAGTAAGTGTGTCATGAGTGTTAGCCTTCTGTTTTTTCTGTATCTTCCTAACTGTCCAGATCCCTCTAGTGTCTAGATTGGAGCTAATCATGGTACCATGTTCCTTCATCCATAAAGGCCTTTAAATTTGATCGATATTAGTTGAGCTTTTTCTCCATCTTATATTTTTGCCCAGATCCTGTCTAACTTCATACTTCCTTATATTTTCCTTATTCTTTTTTACTTTCTACTTTCGTTACTTTTTCTTTCCTTCAGTTGTTGATACACATAAATCTGCTACATATATCAAAGCTCAGGTGAAGGTAACGTTGAACTTGAAGATCTTACAACAAAGTGCCCATCAGTACGTTCAGTCTGACGGCGTGGACCTGTGGCTTGACTCTCGTCTGTCTGCTTGAACCCTGGTGCTCGAGGTGTGTGTATTCGTTCCCTGCTGACTACTGCTCACAGGAGGAGCACGGGGTGACCGATAAATTTGCCGGGGTTACCGTCACACCTGACCCTGGCCTCACCCACGCAGCTCTGTGCGTCCATGTCCCCACACCCTCGGTGAAGGCCCCGGTCCGCCAGCCTGCTTAATGTCGCAGCTCTTTGAACTAGTTAGTCTTGTACACCATGTTAGGAAGTTGTCCTTTTTCTGTCTCTCTTTGAAGATGTCGAGGCGTCTTGTTATGGTGTTGGATGCCTTAGCCAGTAGTAGACTGAGAGGATATGAACCTCTGACGCTGATGCTTCTGATCCTAATGTTTCCAACAATATTTATGTTCTTCAGGGGATTTGATTTGCATATCCTCCTCGGTATGCCATTCCAGCAAGGGATTCCCCTTCTGTGCAGGTAAGGAAGGGAGCTTTCCAGTGTCTCCTGAGTGTGTGTGTTCTGGTTCATCTATCGTGCTATTTATACTTCGAGATGTGTTCAAGAACACAAAGGCATCGACTCATGTTAGAGATCTGAGGGGATTTATAGTGACTGTATATTGACAGAGCATTGAGATTGTTGAGTGTAAAACAGACCATATATGCCCCAGAGTATATTGAAAATGTCCTTATATTAATGTTACCCAAATAGAAGTGTGTATGAGCTAACTTTAGGGTTATTTCATTGAAATTTATAAGATATAAACTTACGAAATGAATTAAAGTCCTTGAAACTTTGGAAGAAAGCACTGTAGCGAATGACAGTGCATTAAGGAACGATATAGTAAGGAAAACTATCCTCAAACAACTGTCTTGAGGAAGCCAACTCTGAAACTAAGAGAATAAAACTCCAAGCCGAAGTTTACTTCAATAGAATTGAAAGCACTGGTGAAGAAAGAAGTATGAATGAAGCTGGAAGTTGTCGAGGAGCCTCTGTCTCTGGGAGGGACGTGTGGCAAGAACGCCTCACACGGTTCTGCTCAGTGTTTACTTCATATGTTAGGACTCTCCCAGGACGGCCCCACTCAAGGTCCACGTATACACAGGTCGAGCGTGTGTGGCCACCTGGAGGCGTACAAGATCCTCCTGTTGGTGGTCATGACGCTGACGGCCTTAACGACCCTGGCAGCCGATAGGACTAAAGTCTAAATAAGCAAGTGATCAACTAACGACTTCAGCCCAATGGTGTTCTGGTCTCCAGCACTTCAGTTTCGCGTGTTCCAGCCTCTAACATTCCATTTTCCAGTGGTCCGGTCTTATGTGTTCTGATATCTAGTCTTCCAGTCTCAGTCTTTAATGTTTTTGATTTCCAGTCTTCTAATCTCTAGTCATCTGGTCTCTAGTGTTCTGATATCTAGTCTTCCAGTCTCCAGTCTTCCAGTCTTTAATGTTTTTGATTTCCAGTCTTCTAATCTCTAGTCATCTGGTCTCTAGTGTTCTGGTCTCTTGTGTTTTCAACTCCAGCGTTCCAGTCTCAAGTATTTTAATGCCAAGTGGTCCACTTCTCAGTGTTCTACTCTCTAGTGCTCCATCTCTAATATTCCAGCAGTTTTGACTTTCCCGTCTCCTGCTCAAGTCATTAGTGTTTCAGTCTCTAGTGTTCCTGCCTCATTCTCTCGTCTCTATTGTTCCAGTCTCTAGTGCTCCAATCTTTATCACTCTAGTCTTCAGGGAGAATAGCTCCATTGGTGCTGTATGGATGTGAATCTCGGGTCTCGAATGCATATGAGAGGAAATGGATGGATACACTGGAAATGAGGTACTTGAGGACGATACGTGGCGTGAGGCTTGAGGACGATACGTGGCGTGAGGCTTGAGGACGATACGTGGCGTGAGGCTTGAGGACGATACGTGGCGTGAGGCTTGAGGACGATACGTGGCGTGAGGCTTGAGGACGATACGCGGCGTGAGGCTTGAGGACGATACGTGGCGTGAGGCTTGAGGATGATACGTGGCGTGAGGCTTGAGGACGATACGTGACGTGAGGCTTGAGGACGATACGTGGCGTGAGGCTTGAGGACGATACGTGGCGTGAGGCTTGAGGATGATACGTGGCGTGAGGCTTGAGGATGATACGTGGCGTGAGGCTTGAGGATGATACGTGGCGTGAGGCTTGAGGACGATACGTGGCGTGAGGCTTGAGGACGATACGTGGCGTGAGGCTTGAGGACGATACTTGGCGTGAGGCTTGAGGACGATACGTGGCGTGAGGCTTGAGGACGATACGTGGCGTGAGGCTTGAGGATGATACGTGGCGTGAGGCTTGAGGACGATACGTGGCGTGAGGCGGGATGATCTGTACAATATGACGTTGGCAGACGACTGATACTATTGAAGGAAGTCTGACTGAGAAAACTGACCAGGCTGTGCCGAAGTGGTTCGTACATACATATGGAGAGGATGAGTAAAGAGAGAGTAACAAAGACGATCAATGTGTGTTAGGAAGGGGCAGAGGGCAACTGAGGATGTGGAACGGTGGAATTAAGGAGGCTTTGGGGTATCAGGGTCTGAACATCTAGGATGGCGCGATAGAACAACTCAGATCGATGTGGTATATGGGAGTCAACAAGGTAGAATGGGGCTGAACCCGGGCATATGAAGCGATCACTGTAAACCCTACAGTAGCTCGTCAGGCTCGGGTTTGGATGTGGTTTCTGTACATCATACGTATACGACAGGTACAGACTGGAGGTGTGGAACTGAGGCCGCGGGTCGTTTGTTCCAGGTGCTAACCTCCATATCACTGGAATCAATTCAGATATAAAGAGAAAATCTGCCTTTCATCTCATGGTTGAGAATTCCTCGTAGAATAACCAAGAAAATATTCATAATGGAAATTACTTGGCATCTTCCAGCGGCCAAGTGGCTGGTCTACCATCCACTGCTCTCCTGACGCCTTGACCTGTCCTGGTGAACTGTCACTTCTGGCATCCATCAACTCCAGGTGGCTCCCATGTGTCTCCCTCCTCCCCTCTACCTGTCATACCTGGTGAGGGTGCTCTCTCTCTCTCTCTCTCTCTCTCTCTCTCTCTCTCTCTCTCTCTCTCTCTCTCTCTCTCTCTCTCTCTCTCTCTCTCTCTCCCCCTCTCTTTTGAAATCCATGACCTTAACGATGCGTATGATATAGATAATAATGATAATGATAAAAAGATGTTAATGATAATAATAAATAAAATAATGCTGATGATGATAATGATAATAATGATAATAGTGATGATAGTGATAATAATAATAATAATAATAATAATAATAATAATAATAATAATAATAATGACAATGATAATGAAATAATAACAATAATAATGATAAGAATAATGATAATAATGATAATAGTGATGATAGTGATAATGATGATAATAATAATAATGATAATGATAATAATAATAATAATAATAATAATAATGATAATAATAATAATAATAATAATAATAATAATAATAATAATAATGACAATGATAATGAAATAATAACAATAATAATGATAAGAATAATGATAATAATGATAATAATGATAATAGTGATGATAGTGATAATGATGATAATAATAATGATAATGATAATAATGATAATAATGATAATAATAATAATGATAATAATAATGATAATGATAATGATAATAATGATAATAATAATAATAATGATAATGATAATAATGATAATAGTGATGATAGTGATAATGATAATAATAATAATAATAATAATAATAATAATAATGATAATAATAATGATAATGATAATGATAACTGATAATGATAATGATAATGATATTAATAGCAATGATTGTAATAATAATGATAACAACTACAGTTGTATTAACAAGAGTGCATAGAAACAATCACAGAAAAAGATTTGAAATATACTGAGAAAATACACACAGTATAGACACTGTGGCTCACGGGAAGGATACAGTCTGTACACAAACATTAGGATGGCACTCCACTGTTTGTTGATGGGGTCCACAGTCACACCTGTGACGCGGGTGTTTTTGTCTGTACCAGCTGGGATATGCTCGATGCATTTATTCCGAGGA
This sequence comes from Panulirus ornatus, assembly GCF_036320965.1. Lineage (NCBI taxonomy): Eukaryota > Metazoa > Arthropoda > Malacostraca > Decapoda > Palinuridae > Panulirus > Panulirus ornatus. The sequence continues at coordinate 14,055,037 of NC_092258.1, read as the reverse complement.
CGAGGGATCTCTGGCAGCTGGAGGTGACGGTGGCGAGAATGGTGCTAGCGATGGTTGGAGATAGAGTTGGTGGAACCAGCGTGTTGAGCAGCCCCTTAGTAGAGGGTGTAAGAGGGATGGAGGATGACCTTGCTTGCTCTTTTATGTACGTTATCAAGAAGATCCTATTGTGCTTCGGGGAAGAAGGAAGAGGACGACCATCCAGGTGAGTGTGGAAAGAATGAAAGTTGTGTAGGTGTTCTTGAGATCAGGCATTGGGAGTCCAGATGAGTATATGGAGGACACAGAGACGATAGCTGGAAGATGTGATGATGGTACTCACGTGTTCCTTCCAGCTTAGTTTATCGTTCTAAGTGGACTGAACATTGTGGTGAGGGCTTGTGGGCCTCGTGAGACAGTAGGAGGTTGGGACAGGGCTGGATTTTTGGTGGCAAGGGTGATGTCAAGGACTTACGGTCTTGGCTTAGTTGCTGGTGAAGTTGTTGGTTGTGGCCCGGGTCTAGAGCGTGTTAAGGATGTTGTGGAAGTCGATGTAGCCAGGAACAGCCGTCAACATTGGTATCTAAGACAGCGTCATCGACGTCCTCGCCTGCAGGAGGTTCTTCCGTCAGGTATGAGGACAAGGAGGCATGAAGGTCCCATACTTGTGACATCTTGGACTCAGCATGTGAGGGACTGGAAGGTGGAGTTAGCACCTCATAGACGAAGCTTACTGAGGGAGTGTGTGTGTGTGTGTGTGTGTGTGTGTGTGTGTGTGAGGAGGCAACAGAGACCCTGGAAATGCCTCATTACCCTCTGGGTTAAGTAGGCCATCAGAGCCTCACCTGCCCAGTTCATTACACGCCGTAATGACCGACCGCCGCACTTGGCCCGCCCTCCCTCCCTCCCCCCCTCCTTAAAGATGGCCTCGTCCACAATGCCTGACAACTTCATCACAACATGGAAAACTCAAGGATGGAACACATCCCGGGCGACTCCGTGGATATACTTGCATTTAATGGTCTATCTGCAGATCTAAATGGTTCGCTACAGAGGCAGTCATCTGCATGACAAACGCCATCTGCCGCCTGTAATGACGGGGTCCGAGCCTTCCCGCCCAGACGGCTGAGCCAACATCTTCCAGGATGAACAGAGACAGCCTCCTTCATGACAGACGCAACATCTTGATAAGAATGAAACAGACCTGAAGCTCTGGTACCATCATGATGAATAAATTACTTAGCTTATGGTGCATAGATTTTTGTGTCTATGGTGTATGTGGCTACGAAGATCCCAGGACTATTTCACCTCCGTCCGTACACGTGGACACTTTAGTGGCTGGAGTATCACAGCAGAGATTTGGGAAATGATATCATCTAACGTAAAATTAAGGTAATACTCATTGGTTTGTGTAGATAGACAGAGCTCTTTTCATAATCCTTAATAATTTTTTGTGTGTGTGGTTCATCGTTTGTAAGGATGACGCTGCTCGTCCTGGAAAGGACAATGGGATTTAGCATGGTGGCCCGGGTCCCCGGATGGAGTTATTATGGCTGGGACTCAGCGGGACGTCTGTGGTGGCCTGGCCCCACGGCCCGGGTGGTCCCATCTAGGGAGACCCACCCTCCTTACGTCCGTGATAGCAAGTGTTGTTTTCATTATCATTATATTGATTTCAGAGCTCAGTCAAATACACGTGTTGTGTTGTGTTGTGTGTGTTACGTAAATGTTGTTACTACACATTTGATCACCTTCACGACATCACAGCATCAATCCTGGACGCCCTTCCTCCCGCAGCAGACGACACCCACCTCCCTGGCACGGACGGACGTGCACCTCACACAAGGGGTAGTAGGCATGACTCATGCTTTCCCTAGAGTGATATAGAACGATAATGATAATGATGATAATGGTAATGATAATGGTGATAATGATGATAATGGTAATGATAACAATGATGATAATCATAGGTTCAGTGAGGTTGTGGTGGCTGAACAGCAACTTGTGGTCGAGGGCTCTCCGGTGTCAAGAGGTGAAGGTGGCGAGAGTGGTGCAGAAGCTTCGTTAACAGTTGGATGAGGTCTAGGTGAAGGCTGGAGAGAGTCGGGAGGATGAGTGTGGTGAGCGATTCTTGAGGAGTGTGAAAGAGGGTTCGAGGATGACCCTTAGAATTCCAGGGCCTTTTGGGACGTTAGGGGGTGGGACAGTAGGGGGTTGGACAGGGCTGGAAACTCGGTGGGCTGAACAACCTGGAGGGGGCTGGGGGCCAAGCGAGACAGTAAGAGATGGGACAGGGGTGGAAAGGTCGACTGAGGGTTAAAAGATGGAACACAGGTGTTGCTCTGGTGCTCATTGTGGCGCACATGGGTCGCCAAGGCAGTCACGGTTAACGAGCAGATGCCCATATTAACACCTTCACCTGCCGGATGCAGGCACACTGGTGCCTCAGCCATGGTTGTCCTCTTACCATGCTCACCCCCCCCCACCCAACCACAAGATCAGGGGGGGGGAGACATCAGGCACATCACCCTCTTCCCTCACAACACCTCCAGTGTAACTTAAAGCAGCTGTGAAACATGAGCATAAGATGGAAGTGAAATTTTTTGCGTTGTTGATGTTTAGTGTCATTTTCCATTGATATCACACACACACACACACACACACACACACACACACACACACACACACACACATGTATATATATATATATATATATATATATATATATATATATATATATATATATATATGACAACAACCTCGTGTGACCCTATGTGACCTAGCTAGGTCACAGAACAGGTACCGAGCCGGTAGATAACACTGACCTGAACGCGAGATGTATGATCCTCCAGGGCTCCACCGTAAAGGACTCTGTGGCCACGCACACACAAATAACACCAACGGCGTTGTTGACCCATCTTGCCTCATATACCTGTGCATCACCGGGGCTGGCAGGCAGTCACATATTGACTCTCGTACATGTGAGATGCGCCTGCACCTGGGTACGTCCTCCATTTCACTCCTGGTTCATCACTCTACATCAGTTTAGGGTCTCTAGTGCTAACATCGCCCACGATCTCTTTCGGCAGGAGGCCCCCAGCTTACTCTAGCTCCTGCCTTTTGGATGAAATCCCCCGCAGGACATCGTTAACGCCAGTCTCCTGCGACAGCCTGAGCTACGGGATTAACGGCCTTGCCTTCTGCAGTGCAAAGCAAAAGCAGCAACTGCCCACTAACTCAGAGTTTTGGCAACGCTTCCTCACTCTGTAGAAGCTGTAGACACCTCCTCCACGAAAGGCCTGCCTTGCTATGTGGCACATTTCCCTCACTGTGGATACCTGGGTTAGGCTATTGTATGTATTTGTTATGTAGCGTTAATGGATGGCCTTGATTAAGGCCTCAGTTGCCCGTGCCGTCTCAGCTAATGTAAAACAAGGAAAACAAAAATCCATTGTGTTATCAGAATTATTTTGTGATGCCATTTTACACTCCTTTATACACTGTATGATGACGTCAGCAGTGAACAGTCCTTCGAAAGATGTTGGTATATAACCAACCAGTTGGTTATATACTTGAAGTTAAGCAAGAAACTTGTTAAAAGAAAAACTTGTGTCGGGAAGTAGTCCAGAGCAGTGGATGAATGGGATAAATGCTGATGGAACTATGAATGCTGACGACACGCAGAAATTTGATAAGCTGTACGACAGTAAAGTACAGGCGAAGGCTGACCCTGTACAAGTAGGTACTGTGATTACACACACACACACACACACACACACACACACACAAGACCAGGTGGTGATGGTCGAGTGGTGTCCAAGACCAGATATCAGATGGGACCTGCCCATGCAGGTTCGAATCTTATTGACAGAGGGCGTTGATGTGAACGAGAGACGGGGCCTCACGAGAGGGCAGCTGGGGGCCCCCTTGAACATATGGGGAATGACACCCACCCTACACCTGGCTTAGGCTGTTGGAATGTATGTGTGTAGACACATTAGAGTGAAGACATGGCACATATATACAAGGTTGAGGAACAGGAGAACGTGAGTTGTGAAACTCTCCCCATTGGTGAGTGGTCGTGAGCTGTTGCTGGGTGGTCGTGAGCGGCTGCTGGGTGGTCGTGAGCGGCTGCTGGGTGGTATAGGGTAACTGCAGGGAGGGTGGCTGCTGGGTGGTCTAGGGTGGCTGCTGGGTGGTCATGGGCGACCGATGGGTTGTCGAAGTCGGCTGCCGTATGGTCGTGGGCGGCTGCTAGGTGGCTGCGGCTTGATGATCGTGGGTAGATTAAAGATATACATTGGGGGTTGCTGGATGGTTACGAGCGGCTGTTAGGTGGTCATGGGCAGTTGCAGGGCGGTCGTGGGCGTCTATACGGCGGTCGTGGGCGGCTGTAGGGTGGTTGTGAGGTGGCTGCTGGGTGGTCGTGATCGGCAGCTGGGTGGTCGTGGGCTGCTGCAGGGTGGTCAGAGGCAAGTGATGGGTAACCGTAAAGTGCTCCTGAGTGGTAGTAGGTGGCTGCTGCCTAGCATGCCCCAGCAGCTGGGTGGTGTGGGTGGCTGCTGCCTAGCATGGCCCAGCAGAGGTGATGTGGGAGGCTGCTGCCTAGCATGGCCCAGCACTAGGTGATGTGGGAGGCTGCTGCCTATCATGGCCCAGCACTAGGTGATGTGGGAGGCTGCTCCCTAGCATGGCCCAGCACTAGGTGATGTGGGAGGCTGCTGCCTAGCATGGCCCAGCACTAGGTGATGTGGGAGGCTGCTGCCTATCATGGCCCTGCAGCTAGATGATGTGGGTGGCTGCTGCCTAGCATGGCCCAGCACTAGGTGATGTGGGAGGCTGCTGCCTAGCATGTCCCAGCACTAGGTGATGTGGGTGGCTGCTGCCTAGCATGGCCCAGCACTAGGTGATGTGGGAGGCTGCTGCCTATCATGGCCCTGCAGCTAGATGATGTGGGAAGCTGCTGCCTATCATGGCCCTGCAGCTAGATGGTGTGGGTGGCTGCAGCCTAGCAAGGCCCAGCAGCTAGGTGGTGTGGGTGGCGTGGCTGCTGCCTAGCATGGCCCAGCAGCTAGGTGGTGTGAGTGGCCCAGTAAGAGACGTTCATATTTAGTTAAAAGTTCAGATTGGCTGGTGGCGCGCGACGTTGCCACACGTACGATAGCCGTAAACTTCTGATCAAGTTGAAATTGAATTACTGGAATTTAATTTCTCTCGGTAGTAATTTTGGTTGCTCATAATTTGCTGGTACGCTTGACGGTCTGGATAATGAAAATGACGGATGGAAGTCTCATTGGATGTATTAAAAGGACCTCGGCCAGAAAGATCAACATAACGTTAAAGAGAAGAAAAGAAAAATCTAAAGGAACGAAGCTGATTTAGAATTCTTTTAAGATTTCGGTAGAAGGAGGTTTTTCTCTCTCTTTTTTGACAAGAGCGATTGCCCCTCCAGAACGTCTCCCCCCCACCCCCACAGTCTCTCCCGCCCACCTCCCGCCCACTCCTCCCGCCCAATACTTTCCTCACGACCAACTCAAAAGATCTGCAAATGAAGTTAGAGACACGAGGACCAGAGGAAAAAAAAAAAGATTACTTTGAGTGAAGCGTTTTTGACAGTTCTCGTTTAAAACCGGCCAAAAGCGCCTCGTATTTAACCGTCTCTACTGAGGTATGTTTGTATTTCCAGTGAGAAGTCGGCCTTAGGGGGGGGGGGGGGTAAATCTATATCCCTGATGTGTGTGTGTGTGTGTGTGTGTGGACGGGCAAATGTATATGAGAGACATGTACACTGGGAGATAGACATTTCATGTACATATCTGGACTCGGCCCATTATGGCGTTTACTGATATATTTTGATAAACTCAATATGTGTCAATTCTCTGCATTTGTATGATTAGATTAGATAACATTGATATTGATAGTTGTATTAAGGTGATGACGGCTAGAGGGACGTGTTGACGTGGTGGTATAGGGACGTGCTGATGATTGGCATAGAGACGTGGTGACGTGCGGGTGTGGGGACGTGGTGATGACGGCGTCGGTGCTGGTGACGTGAGGGAAGGAGTCGGTGCTGGTGACGTGAGGGAAGGACGCGGTGCTGGTGACGTGAGGGAAGGAGTCGGTGCTGGTGACGTGAGGGAAGGACGCGGTGCTGGTGACGTGAGGGAAGGAGTCGGTGCTGGTGACGTGAGGGAAGGACGCGGTGCTGGTGACGTGAGGGAAGGAGTCGGTGCTGGTGACGTGAGGGAAGGAGTCGGTGCTGGTGACGTGAGGGAAGGAGTCGGTGCTGGTGACGTGAGGGAAGGAGTCGGTGCTGGTGACGTGAGGGAAGGAGTCGGTGCTGGTGACGTGAGGGAAGGAGTCGGTGCTGGTGACGTGAGGGAAGGAGTCGGTGCTGGTGACTGGCATAAGAAGACGGTGGCGTGGCGTGAGCGGGAGCGACAGTAACCGTCCAGTGTGGTGACCGCAGCGTGACAGGGTACTTCCTCCGGCCCCGGGCAGCCGGGGGTCACAACCTCAACCATCACCTTAATGTTTACTGCTCTACTGATCATCATTCCTTCGTTATGACGTGTAAGGTGGGTGAAGGGGCTTGTGCCCCCTTCACCTGGCCTCAGCCTCTGATTCTCTCTCTCTCTCTCTCTCTCTCTCTCTCTCTCTCTCTCTCTCTCTCTCTCTCTCTCTCTCTCTCTCTCTCTCTCTCTCTCTCTGACTATTTGATTATCTGTTTGTCTTCAATCTGTCTGTCTGTGCTGTCTTTCTATCTATATATCTATATGTTTATCTATCAGGCGAAGCGGCCCTGGGGCGGGCATCGGGCCAGGTTGGGGCAAGGGTCGGGAAGCCAGGCTAACCCCGCGTGTAGGGAGGGGGTTGGGGCGGCCTGGGGCTGCCTAGGGCTGGCGCTGAGGTGACCTGGGGCAGGCAGGTGGGGAGTCAGGTTGACCTCTCTATGAGGTGAGTCCCATTTCCTGTACATATATATGTGGTCGTGATGGGCGGGGCTGGGGTAATTACTTCCAGCCAGGTAGGTATTTATATTCCGGGGAAGAGACGAGGTGAAGCGACACACACGCAGATGTTCTCTGACGATTGAGCCATATACGTACACACACTCGCTCAGACACTTTCACAAACACACACTCCACACACACACGCACACGTACCTCCTCACGAAACCTACTGCCAACACACACACACCCACACACACCGAGGTGAACGTATGAGAGCCACGGTAGACGGTGTGTGGGACTCGCTCTTCAGCATAGCGTGTGTGGACGTTTCACCCACATGTCAAGATTCACCTTCACATAACACTTCAAAGGACCAACTAGCCCGAGAAAATACGCTTCCCGGATATCACGGGCAATTTGCTTCTCCTGTGACCTGCTCAGATGTTTTCAGATGTCTCCAGGAAAGCTCCAGAGCATCGGCTCTAAAATCCTGGAAAACATCAGCCGGTAACGAGCAACAGCCCAAGAAAGAGGCGGTATGTAGTCATGCACGGCGAATCCTTCAGACATGGGTGACGGAGTGAGCGTTGACCGAGAGACTGGAAATAGATTGGTGTTGTGGAACTTGAAGAAAAACATTTTGTAATGTTCACAGACGATTGGTAAAATGGATCAACTTCCTGTTCGAAAATTGGAAGACTCCTTCGGAACTGGAAGGGAACAGGAGACCCGCGCTGGAGATGTACCGTATTTAAGCAGCGCTTTGTTGACCTGTGGTCAACGGGGATGTTTTTACCCCCCACAGCCCGGGCTGGGCTACCAGGTCGCTGACCTGGGTCACTGGCGGACCATGTTGTTATAAGCTGCGACCGGAAGGCCCATGTAGCCGCCATAGCCTGGCTGGTCTGGTAAACCTTACATATATATTTGTCCAGAGCTTTCTTGATTTGTCATCTGTGCTACTCGCTGTCTCTGATGGCTACAGGCAATGTGCTTTGAAGAGTCTTGGGTCCCGGATGTTTCCAGCCTTCCAAGCGCGTCGTGCCAGTAGGGAATTGTTATGAGTGTAGGCTGGGGACAATGCCTCCTAGGAGTTTCCAAGTGTAGATGATGATAAACCTCTCCCGTCTGCACTCCAGAGAGCACAGCCTCCGTGATTTCAATCGTTCCCAGTGGTTCAGTTCCTTTCCCACGTCAATACGGGTTGTGAATCTCTTAACACTTTCTAATTCTGTAGTTCCGCACTCCTTGTAAGATGAAGTTAGCACAGAGCAGGATTCTATATGTGACAGTATTAGCACATTGAAGGGTGTCGTCATTGATTTTTCCCTTTGTCCTGAAAGTCTGCAGGATCCATCCTCCCATATTTTTGAGAGAGACAACAGTTGCCTTGTTATGTTTCTTAAAGTTAAGGTCGTCAAACGTCATTACTCAGTTGTTCACTTGAGATATGACAGTGTTTGTGTCCATCCATTATCCTGTATGATACTTTGTTTCTTCGTTTTCTACATGCCTGAGGAGGTGAAACTCATCCCCGTTGAAAAACACGTTGTTTTCGATGGTCCAGTGAAAGACTTTCCTAACTTTGTTTGTAGCCTCTCAGTGTCCTCTGTTGACGAGACTCTCATACTTATCCAGGTATTATCTACAAAGGCTGACATGAAAGTGTGACTAGGAGCAGGAGAGGTGCGAGTATTGCACAGATGCTTGAGGGACTTTAGAGCTTTTTCCCTTAGAGGCGCCGGTAATGGTTTATAAGTGTCATAATCTGTTGGTTAAAAAACTTGAACTGCCATCTTCCCATTTTTCCGGTTATCCCCTCTGACGCAGCTCATGTGCTATGACACTGTGGTCACAGGCATCAAATGATTATGCAAAGTCTGTGTAAATCACAACAGCGTTTTGTTCGTTCTTCATCGCCTCTACTATGTCATCACAGTGGTCAAGCAAGTGAGGGAGAGGCAAGATCGTCCAGCCGTGGAGCCATGTTGTCCTGGGTTATGCACATCGTTCACTTCAGTCAGTCAGTTTTACCTCTTACGACTCTCTCGAGGATCCTGATAACGTGTATGTCAGTGTTTTCGGTCTATAGTTTTTTTTGGAGACTGCTTTGCATCCCCCATTGTGGAGTTGGGTGATGTTAAGTCAGTACTGGGGGCTGCTTGTTATTCTGGTCAGTTTAGAGGAACTGCCTGGACTCTAATTACGGTATACTTGGACCTAAGATACATGTGTATATTTGGATGTATGAGGATGCAAGATTTATGAAAGAAATAAAAACTATTCAGGACTGGAACGAACCAACTTAAGAGACTTGGTTTATGAACATACAACCAATAGACCACAATGAGATGAGGTTAGGTCGTGACTGTCATGTCATAGGAGACAAGATGCAAGCTTATATCTGTGAGAAGGACTCGAGGGGTGGCTCAGGACCCAGTCTGTTACCTGAACACCTCAGAAGGAGGACTTGTGAGTACACTGGTCTGTGTTGGAAGATGACGATTGGACGATAACATCTGCAGTGCACGTTAGACCATGATGAGAACGTTCATCACCAGTTTGCTCACTTTACTTTTCAGTTGACTTCCAGATCTGCCAGAAAAGGTCCACTGGCAGGCGACCAAGACTGTACGTACCCACCTATAGTAAGAGCCCTGAGCAACAAGTGGAGGATAGTAACCAAGATCTGTATGCCACCATCCCCTTGATCATCACGCCGGATAACATTCACGCTCCTGTTTCCTGCCCCATATTACTCGCCTCTCGTCAACCGTCGCGTCTCCCACATCTTAACTTGCTGAACCGACCCCTTGAGCTCCGAACCACTGAACCAAAGCTTCGAACGCTTGACGAGTCGCGATGCTCATAACTGTTGATTCAAACCCGCTTTTAATGGGTACCTCCGGGTCGGTTTATTGTTTCCACTCCGACTGCCGTGCTGAGACTGAATGAAGCAAGTGTTTCTAAATATTGCGCTCCAGGCATCTTCTGTAATGGTTATGCTTAATCGTCCCTTCACACCCGGCTTCCTGAGCCACCGAAACAATCTGAATCAGTGAGCCACTTGAGTCTTGCAGCAAATTTCCCCATGAACCATCACTTGCAACCAGTTCTTGGCAAAGCTAGGAGCCATTTATAAAGAACCAGAGTACTGGATCAGTACTACTGAAGATCATGCCACCACACTGGTGCTCCGAACCCCCGGGAGACGAGGAGGAAACGAGACTGTTGTACCAAGTCTGGCAGAGTGGTGCATCTTCGAAGGGTTATATTTTCCTTCACTTACGATCAGGTATTAAGAGGAACCTAACGCAGATTAAGGATTGCAACGTGCATTATCCAAGACTCTGTGGCTTTCTCTTTGTTCTGGTAGTAAACAAGCGGCTGACGTCCTATCCTTTACTTCACAAACTCAGATGATGTAAGTTGACCCAGATTATTGTGGCTACGTCCACCTGATGAATGAGTCAGTCACTTTATAGCTGACTGCTGGTGCTGGCAGACGGCGCGGCCACCAACCCATGGATCACTCCTGGTCCTGGCAGGCGGCTCCGCCACCAGCCCATGGATCGCTCCTAGTCCTGCCAGGGAGCGCCTCCACTAGCCCTTTGACGGCTTCTGGTCCTGCCAGGGAGCACCTCGACTAGCCCTTTGACGGCTTCTGGTCCTGGCAGGAGGCGCCGCCACCAGCCCTTTGACGGCTTCTGGTCATGGCAGGAAGCGCCGCCACCAGTCCATTGCTCTAAATACCTGAGCATCGTCAGGGCTGCCGTCGTCCTCCAGCAGGTGGGACAGCTCGGCTGGTTCTCCTGTGGTGTGACTCCTGGTGACCCGCGATGACCCCACCTGCCACTGTGGCCCCACAATACCACTACATCCAGACCTTCAGCCACCCAGACTCTTCCTAGGCCTTCAGCCACCCAGATAGTCTCCCCAGATCTTCAGCCAACAAAATAGTCTCCCCAGACCTTCAGCCAACAAAGCAGTCTCCTCAGACCTTCAGCCAACCAGAAAGTCTCCCCGGACCTACTCCGGCAGCCGCCCGCCTCCCCAGCAGCCCGTCGTCGGCAGGTGATGTGGTCTGACCCCAGGACCACTCGAGTCCCCAATTTCTCCTCCCCCCTACGGCCTCCTCCTCCTCTCTTCCTCCCATAACCTCCTCCCGCGTTCACTTCTCCCTCTCCAGTGTCTCTGTTTCTCACCTCATCTTCACCGCAGTCGCCCCCTTCCTCCATCTCGCCAGTAATGATCTATTCCCCATTTGTTCTGCCTTCCTTCAGTTTCCACATCGTCTCACTTGAGTATTAGTTATTTTCACTCATTCCCATCTTTCTCTGCTCACTGCCTCTCTCTCTCTCTGTATCCAGTGCTCGCCTCCCATCACCGTCCTTCACCACCGTCCTGCCCCACCACACCCAGCCACCCACCACCGTCCTGCTCCACCACACCCAGCCTCCCAACGCCGTCGTGCTCCACCACACCCAGCCTCCCACCACCGTCCTGCCCCACCACACCCAGCCTCCCACCGCCGTCCTGCTCCACCACACCCAGCCTCCCACCGCCGTCCTGCTCCACCACACCCAGCCTCCCACCACCGTCCTGCTCCACCACACCCAGCCTCCCAACGCCGTCCTGCTCCACCACACCCAGCCTCCCACCGCCGTCCTGCTCCACCACACCCTGCCTGCCACCACGGTCTTGCTCCACCCCACCCTGCCTGCCACCACGGTCTTGCTCCACCCCACGCCATGCCTGTCACCACAGTCCTGCTCCACCACACCCTGCCTGCCACCACGGTCTTGCTCCACCCCACGCCATGCCTGTCACCACAGTCCTGCTCCACCACGATCCTGCTTCACCAAGCCATGTCTGCCACCACGATCCTGCTCCACCACGGTCCTGTCCCACCACGCCATGTCTGCCACCACTGTCCTGCTCCACCACTCCATATCTGCCACCACGGTCCTGTTCCACTACATCCTGCCTGCCACCACGGTCCTGTTCCACCACTTCATGTCTGCCGCCACGATCCTGTTCCACCACCCCATGTCTGCCACCACGGTCTTGCTCCACTACATCCTGCCTGCTGCTATTGTACTGACGATGCACCAGTATGATAAGACTGTACTCACTGGAGAACAAACAAAATATTTTATGTTTTCTTCGCAGATTTTGCAAAAGGCTTTTGATAAATGTGTTCATGATGTCATAACACAGAAAATGCGTAAAATGAGAATAACTGATAAAAATGGATGATGGGTACACACCTTTTTAAACTCACAGGTCACAACACATTGTAAGTCAGGCTCTTTCCATTGGCTGCATTGTAAAAAGTTCAGTCCCACAGGGAAGTGAACCTGAACTGCACCCCCTTCTGTTCCTCCACTGTGTAGCAGGTAGTGTTAGTGACCATTCCTGGTCACGGCAGCTGGTCCACAGTCCACCCAGCTGTTCATCCTCTCCTAGAAGCTGGTCGATAAAATGGGTACCTGGCATAGGCAAAGGCGCGCGCGCGCGCGTGTGTGTGTGTGTGTGTGTGTGTGTGTGTGTCCACACATACAAAAGAGTAAAGACATGATACATATATACCTACAAGGCTAAGAGACGGGGCAACACGAGTGCAAAACCTTCTCCCAACAACATACAAGTAGTAATAACATATAGTAATCATCCTAACATCCGACAGTGACGCAAACGCGAGTCCTAGTTTTATGTCGTCAATTTTAGATATATGATGCTAGATATGTGATGCTAGATATATGGTGCTACATATATGATGCTAGATATAAGATGCTAGATATGTGATGCTAGATATATGATGCTAGATATGTGATGCTAGATATATGGTGCTACATATATGATGCTAGATATATGATGCTAGATATGTGATGCTAGATATATGATGCTAGATATATGATGCTAGATATATGATGCTACATATATGATGCTAGATATATGATGTTAGATATGTGATGCTAGATAAATGAAGCTACATATATGATGCTAGATATGTGATGCTGGATATATGATGCTACATATATGATGCTAGATATATGATGCTAGATATATGATGCTAGATATATGATGCTAGATATATGGTGCTACATATATGATGCTAGATATAAGATGCTAGATATGTGATGCTGGATATATGATGCTACATATATGATGCTAGATATATGATGCTAGATATGTGATGCTAGATATATGATACTACATATATGATGCTAGATATGTGATGCTGGATATATGATGCTACATATATGATGCTAGATATAAGATGCTAGATATATGATGCTAGATATGTGATGCTAGATATATGATGCTACATATATGATGCTTGATATAAGATGCTAGATATATGATGCTAGATATATGATGCTAGATATGTGATGCTAGATATATGATGCTAGATATATGATGCTATATATATGATGCTAGATATAAGATGCTAGATATATGATGCTAGATATATGATGCTAGATATATGCTAGATACATTATGCTATATATATGCTAGATATATGATGTTAGAATTACTATGAAAATCTCAACACAGAAAGTCTCATCAACAGAAGACACCGAGAGCCTGGAGGTACACATAAACCAAGTCCTCCGAAAGCATTGTGCTGTCACGTGTGGGACACTTTCAGCTCCTCCGCGCCTGAGGAGAGTGAAACAAACATTAAGGAAACAGAATAGAACACTGGACGAAGATAGACCATCACATCACGACTGAACTGTGTGAAAAGGCCTTGTAGTAATAAGGGTTGACGATCTAACCTTCAGAAAAGGTAGCAGGTTGCCTCTTACAAAAGAAAAAAGGTAGGCTGAATCTTACGACCCCTTCAAGACGAGAGAGGAAAAAAGAAAGTGATGTCGTTCTTCAATGAGTTGATACTCACAGCGACAGAACGCTGCCGTGTGCTGACTACGCCTCTCACAGGGAACGACATTGTGGAGTAAGAAGGTGCGCTGAGATCCCTCACGGCCTCGTACTGACGCTGTAAAGGATCTGAACTCCTGGGAACGACTGAAACCGCTGAGGCAGTTCTCCGCAACACTCCTGCAGTTGGACTCATCGTCATCGTCTACCACCAAATCATGACAACCAGCGACTGCGTCATGAGAGACGTCATCACACAGAGGACTAACCCCCTGCAGTAGACCAACGTAGTTTACAAGTACTCTTGCCTAAGTGAGGTTTGTAAACTTGAAATTAACGTAAATTACACTGGTATGACTGCCACATCACTCAGCCGACCTTAATCCACCTGCAAGAGAAAGGCCCCGGCATACATGTGCAAATACATCTTGATATCAACCTCACCTGCCTATATTCTTACTGAAATTACTGAAGCAGTACCACGACCCAAGAAGCAGTACCACGACCCAGCAAACAGTACCACAACCCACGAAACAGTACCACATCCCAACAAAGAGTACCACGACCCAACAAGGCTACAGATAACTGAAGCTATGTACGTAAGAAAGTATGATCCCATCATAAATCATCAAAGTATAGAACAAGTTACAACCCAACAACTACTCTCTTAGATGACACCCTCCTCCCAATAACAAGAACACCCCCCCTTCCCCCATATAGAAACCTGAGAGTACCCGACCTTCCACCCACCTGCACAAGCAAGCATCAATACCACTGTCTCCAAGGGGACGCGGTTTCCACACCCAGATATAACCATCGTTCGCAGCTACAGTTCCCTTGATCCAAGATGGGAACGTTCCACTCTGGTCTGTATTGTTCTTACCTCCACCAGAAAGTTCTCATACTGCTGGTGGAAAAATCACCATCGGTGTGGTTGTATCATCATCAGTGGACGGAAAGAACAGTCTTGTCGAGGACCTTCTCGCTCCAAAGGAGTCCATCACTTCCCTGCTCTTGATTGGAGCGCAGCCTTGAAGCTGAAAGAACCCCACGAAAGGAGTCATGGAATTTATATGATCATTATATTATCATATATATATATATATATATATATATATATATATATATATATATATATATATATATATTTTATACTTTGTCGCTGTCTCCCGCGTTAGCGAGGTAGCGCAAGGAAACAGACGAAATAATGGCCCAACTAACCCACATAGACATGCATATCCATACACGTCCACACACGTACATATACATAGTTATACATTTCAACGTATACATACATATACTTACACAAGACATATACATAAATACACATGTACATATTCATACTTGCTGCCTTCATCCATTCCCGTCGCCATCACCCCGCCACCACTCATGAAATGGCACCCCCTCCGCCCACGCGCGCGCGCGAGGTAGCGCTAGGAAAAGACAACAAAGGCCACATTCGTTCACACTTAGTCTCTAGCTGTCATGTATAATGCACCGAAACCACATCTCCCTTTCTACATCCAGGCCTCACAAAACTTTCCATGGTTTACCCAGACGCTTCACATGCCCTGGTTCAGTCTGTTGACAGCACGTCGACCCCGGTATACCACATCGTTCCAATTCACTCTATTCCTTGCACGCCTTTCACCCTCCTGCATGTTCAGGCCCCGATCACTCAAAATCTTTTTCACTCCGTCCTTCCACCTCCAATTTGGTTTCCCACCTCTCGTTCCCTCCACCTCTAACACATATAGCCTCTTTGTCAATCTTTCCTCACTCATTCTCTCCATGTGGCCAAACCACTTCAATACACCCTCTTCTGCTCTCTCAACCACACCCTTTTTATTACCACGCATCTCTCTTACGCTTTCATTACTTACTCGATCCAACCACCTCACACCACATATTGTCCTCAAACATTTCATTTCCAACACATCCATCCTCCTCCGCACAACCCTGTCTATAGCCCATGCTTCGCATCCATATAACAATGTTGGAACCACTATTCCTTCAAACATACCCATTTTTGCTCTTCAAGATAACGTTCTCCCCTTCCACTCATTCTTCAACGCTCCCAGAACCTTCGCCCCCTCCCCAACCCTGTGAATCAATTTGCTTCCATGGTTCCATGGACAATCACATGTTTACCAAATGGCGTCCTAGCTTCTTCTCTTCGATGTATATCAACTGACTGTTTTATTTCTCTCTCGTGTCTTCCCTGATGATGTGATTATTACACGAAAGTGCACTTGGGAACTTTTCGTGTTTCATTTTCCCCGTGGACTCATAGAAATA
Organism: Panulirus ornatus; assembly: GCF_036320965.1. NCBI lineage: Eukaryota > Metazoa > Arthropoda > Malacostraca > Decapoda > Palinuridae > Panulirus > Panulirus ornatus. The sequence continues at coordinate 14,038,919 of NC_092258.1, read as the reverse complement.
TATATATATATATATTGGACAGAGGGATTATTGGTGTGTAGAGTTGTACATAACTGCCACCAGGACGACCGTCGACCGTGCTGTTTACTAACCTCTTGTGATCACACACTGCTTCTCGTTATGTTGCTTGTTTCTCCTGGAAGAATATACGACGGCAATTTATTCTGCCGTCACAGAGGTGCCGTTAAAGAAAAAAAAATACCCCCCAAAAATGGTAGTCGTAGTTTTAGCCTTGGGTGTTAGGCACGGTAGAATTTTGCGAAGATAAGAGTTTGCTAAGATTGGTGTTTGCCAGGAGGAGTTTTTGTCAGGGTAAGTGTTTGCCGGAAAACTCGTTTGTTAGGAAAAGTTCTCGCCAGGAAAACTTTTTGCCGTGGTAAATGTTTGCCAGAAAATGTTTCGCAAGCAGAGTGTGTGTTTGTGAGACGTTGTATACCCGGGGAACATAATGTATCTCTTGGAAATCCTACCACCATTGTCACAGTAGTCAAATGTACATTTTATTATACTTGTTTTTATGCAGAGTAAAAGTGTACTTCAGTCCCGCAACCTAATTACCAGTGGAACCTAATAATTATTTTCATGGCTAGGTCGGATTTATTGTGGATAAAGAATTAAGAAGAGGGAAGCATGACTGAGGCCATATTTGTTGTTTTTACGTTAAGATCATACGTCAGTCGAGTGGGCTTGGGGCTATGAAGATCAGGAAAAGTTTGAGTTTAATCATCATAAAGTTACGTGAAACTCTTACAGAAATCCACAGAACCTACAAAAACCTCACCTTCTAACTTTTGCTAACCAACCAAAAGTGAACTTATTTTTCATGTCAAGTGATATTATTTATATATATATATATATATATATATATATATATATATATATATATATATATATATATATATATATATATTGGAAAGGATCACAATTCGTCTCTTCGATGTACATCAACTGACTTATATTTCTCTCTTGTGTCTCCCCTGATGATGTGATAATTACACGAAAGTGCACTGGGGAACTTATCGTGTTTCATTTTCCCCGTGGACTCATAGGAATATATATATATATATATATACATATATATATATATATATATATATATATATATATATATATATATATATATATATATTATTTTTATTTATTTTGCTTTGTCGCTGTCTCCCGCGTTTGCGAGGTAGCGCAAGGAAACAGAGGAAAAAAATGGCCCAACCCACCCCCATACGCAATGCTTATACATACACGTCCACACACGCAAATATACATACCTATACATCTCAATGTACACATATATATATACACACACAGACACATACATATATACCCATGCACACAATTCACACTGTCTGCCTTTATTCATTCCCATCGCCACCTCGCCACACATGAAATACCACCCCCTCCCCCCTCATGTGTGCGAGGTAGCACTAGGAAAAGACAACAAAGGCCCCATTCGTTCACACTCAGTCTCTAGCTGTCATGCAATAATGCCCGAAACCACAGCTCCCTTTCCACATCCAGGCCCCACACAACTTTCCATGGTTTACCCCAGACGCTTCACATGCCCTGATTCAATCCACTGACAGCACGTCAACCCCGGTATACCACATCGATCCAATTCACTCTATTCCTTGCCCTCCTTTCACCCTCCTGCATGTTCAGGCCCCGATCACACAAAATCTTTTTCACTCCATCTTTCCACCTCCAATGTGGTCTCCCACTTCTCCTCGTTCCATCCACCTCCGACACATATATCCTCTTGGTCAATCTTTCCTCACTCATTCTCTCCATGTGCCCAAACCATTTCAAAACACCCTCTTCTGCTCTCTCAACCACGCTCTTTTTATTTCGACACATCTCTCTTACCCTTACATTACTTACTCGATCAAACCACCTCACACCACACATTGTCCTCAAACATCTCATTTCCAGCACATCCACCCTCCTGCGCACAACTCTATCCATAGCCCACGCCTCGCAACCATACAACATTGTTGGAACCACTATTCCTTCAAACATACCCATTTTTGCTTTCCGAGATAATGTTCTCGACTTCCACACATTCTTCAAGGCTCCCAGGATTTTCGCCCCCTCCCTCACCCTATGATTCACTTCCGCTTCCATTTTTCCATCCGCTGCCAGATCCACTCCCAGATATCTAAAACACTTTACTTCCTCCAGTTTTTCTCCATTCAAACTTATCTCCTAATTGACTTGACCCTCAACCCTACTGTGCCTAATAACCTTGCTCTTATTCACATTTACTCTTAACTTTCTTCTTTCACACACTTTACCAAACTCAGTCACCAGCTTCTGCAGTTTCTCACATGAATCAGCCACCAGCGCTGTATCATCAGCGAACAACAACTGACTCACTTCCCAAGCTCTCTCATCACAACAGACTTCATACTTGCCCCTCTTTCCAAAACTCTTGCATTCACCTCCCTAACAACCCCATCCATAAACAATTTAAACAACCATGGAGACATCACACACCCCTGCCGCAAACCTACATTCATTGAGAACCAATCACTTTCCTCTCTTCCTACACGTACACATGCCTTACATCCTCGATAAAAACTTTTCACTGCTTCTAACAACTTGCCTCCCACACCATATATTCTTAATACCTTCCACAGAGCATCTCTATCAACTTCATCATATATATATTCCTATGAGTCCACGGGGAAAATGAAACACGATGTTCCCCGTGGACTCATAGGAATATCTTGATCACGCGCAAAATTGTGATCCTTTCCAATATATATATATATATATATATATATATATATATATATATATATATATATATATATATATATATATATATATATATTTATTCCCTTGGGATAGGGGAGAAAGAATACTTCCCACGTATTCCTGCGTGTCGTAGAAGGCGACTAAAAGGGAAGGGAGCAGGGGGCTGGAAATCCTCCCCTCTTTTTTTTTTTCCAAAGGAAGGAACAGAGAAGGGGGCTGGATGAGGATGTTTCCTCAGAGGCCCAGTCCTCTGTTCTTAACGCTACCTCGCTGACGCGGGAAATGGCGAATAGTATGAAAGATATATATATATATATATATATATATATATATATATATATATATATATATATATATATATATATATATACATATATATATTCGCTATTTCCCGCGTTAGCGAGGGAGCGTTAAGAGCGGAGGATTGAGCCTTAGAGAGAATATCCTCACTTGGCCCCCTTCTCTGTTCCTTCGTTTGGAAAATTAAAAAACTAGAAGGGAGTATTTTCATCCCCCGCTCCCTCCCGTTTTAGTCGCCTTTTACGACACGCGGGGAATACGAGGGAAGTATTCTTTCTCTCCTGACCCCAGATATATATATATATATATATATATATATATATATATATATATATATATATATATATATATATATATATATATATATATGGTTGTTTCGGTTTTGTGTTTATATTAAGTTGCTGGGAGGTTTGCTTGCTGAAAGTCTTTGCTTCCCTCCACCGGCGGCAACCACTCCCAGCGAGCACAGTAAACACTGCAAGGGAACTAACCCTCCAGCAACTAAACACGGGACTAAAACGCTCACAACAAAAAATCTTCGGTAAATATCGCTTCTTATGTTAAGTTAGGTAGGGTAAGTGTTCCCCATACTGTAAGATAAACATATTTTCCTTTAGCATGTCACATCATCACAGTATAAAAATTGATCTTAGTCTTGATTAGGTCGCTGTACTAAAGTAAGCATTTATCTTGTATAGTACATAGACTACCAACATTTTACTAACATCTTTGTTTGCCTTACAGGTTAGTACAGCGTGTGCAGAGGAGAGGGAGCTACTGGTCATGGGTGAGTTATTTACCAGTGTTACGTTCGCCGACACCTTAACTTGAAATGTTTTAATAAGGAAGTGACTGTATGGTAATACCTTGGTAGGAAATTCGAGTCATTGTTTATGCTGTAAGACCCCAAGGAAGTGACACTATCTATCCAGAGCCTAAATTCCGCCTGCAACCGGCTCGGCTGACTAACCGTCCTCCATCCGCTGAACTAGTGCTGCGTCAGTCTGTCAGCAAGCTCACACAAGCCAGTCTCTTGCCAACTTGATATTCTGGCAAAATTCGTATTACACCTGAAATTGAAGACGAATTTTCCAGTAATTTGTCAAGTGATGGAGAAGAATGTGAACTTTAACTTGATTTGAGTTTGACGTGATGACTCTGGCGACCACGTCCGTCCACCCGCCATAATGCCGTTGGAGACAGTGATCACGCTCTTCCCACCCACCCGACCAGTTTCCTGTGTTGTTGTCTGTCTCACGACAGATTGAAGTATGACGCATTTATTTATTCATATGAGGATTACTGAATGATGTTCAAGGAACTTGCCTAACTAGAATATCAAGTGGATTCACCTGGATAGGAAACTCGCTCATAATACGAATGAGGTATTTGCCAAAGGTATATTAGTAATGAGCCACCTGGGCCGACTCTAGTACTGCACAAGTATAACAGTGAATAACAAAATGACACGAAGATATTACATACAACGTATGATCACATCAAGAAAACCGGCGGGTCTTAGATAAGGAAAACACTTGAACACATTATGCCGAAAAATGAAAGCTTAAAACGTAGAACAAGTACCGCTACAGACGATGCCGGTCAAGTGCACATGTGTTTATATAGAACAGTTGTAAATAAGACCATGAAGTGGGGTCTAATAAAAAAGGATATAAGCAATGAAGGCCACTAGTGAATCACCGGGGAAGATATCGTGTACCACAACACGATACTCCACCACCAGGCCAGAGTTACCAACGTCCGAATTTCTTTGTATCTTCACCGGATGATGAATACATTTGGCGTCTCATCATCACGTTTCAACTTGCGTTGTGTTACTTAACAGTTTAGTTTGATCATTTCCAGAAAAGACTGAGGAAGACTTGCTGATATAACACGACAAGACAGTGTTCCTTACTGGTTTGGTAACTCCAATCCAAAGAACTGTAACGAATTGTCGATTTTTGATACAGATGGTGGATGGGAAGCGGACTACGGAGGTATTACAGCCAAACGAACTGGATTTACTTGTAATTATTCACTTGCTACTTTGGTCAGTCGTCCAGGTGATAAAACTGTTTCTTCATCAAACCAGTTGTCATTGGTGAGTCTCTTTGGGTTATCAGAAACACATTCATTCTACTCCGTGTAGAGATTACTGGGAATAGATTGGCCTTGAGCTTGCACCCTGAGAAGCCAAGCTGCACATACTGACTGGAGTTGTGGGAGGTCGTCCTATTCCTCAATAATCACAGACTTTATGTTTCCTCTTGGTCCATAGTTGGCTCAGCTGCAGTATATCCTCAGCAAACCTTAACTACACTGGACCCCAGAAGGCGCCAATCACAGTATATCCTCAGCATACCTGAATTACAGTGGTCACCAGAAGGCGCCAACTACAGTATATCCTCAGCATACCTTAACTACACTGGTCCCCGGTAGACGCCAGCTGCAGCATATCTTCAGCATACCTGAACAACACTGGTCCCTGGAAGAAGCCAGCTGCAGTATATCCTTAGCAAACCTTAACTACACTGGTCCCCAGAAGGCGCCAATTACAGTATATCCTCAGCATACCTGAATTACAGTGGTCACCAGAAGGCGCCAACTACAGTATATCCTCAGCATACCTTAACTACACTGGTCCCCAGAAGGCGCCAATTACAGTATATCCTCAGCATACCTGAATTACAGTGGTCACCAGAAGGCGCCAACTACAGTATATCATCAGCATACCTTAACTACACTGGTCTCCAGTAGACGCCATCTGGAGTATAATCTCAGCAAATCTAAGGATATTTGAACAGCTTCTACGATCTCTTCTTCAGTACACGGTTAGTGTTTACGTGACAAGTGTATTATCGTTAGTGCCGCCACAAACCTCGTCTACAGCAACATCATCGACCTTGGAAAACAAATATGTTCATCGTGTGAGGGGTTTCTTGCGCATGATTCCTCCAGCTGTCCTCAGATCATGGAGTCGCTGGCGAGCATTACTCTGTGTTCGTTGTCCTCGACATCAACCAGAGTCTGAAGCTTAAGTTTTGTAATTTCTTGCATCAATAGTAAACGATCGTGGTATTCCGCGCTGCTTCGCCGCACTTCCTGGGAGGGTCGGCTTTCCTTGGTGAGAGAGCACAAGGATTACTTTGTGGTGTCTCAACACCCACAGCGCTGCTGCCCGACGGTGATGGCTCACTCCTCGGTTCTCTCAGCAAGCTGAGTTCGACGATGTCCTGAAGAACATCTATCCTGTGAGTCAGAACAGTACTTTTCTCAGTAGCTGCAGCCAGCACTTCCTCAAGGGTCCGTCCGTCCACGCAAAACCTGCAAATTAAATGGAATGGCGAGATTATTGTAAAACTGATCGCTAAACTTTCCACTGCACCCTGAACACTGCTGACCCGCTGGCATGCTGATGATATAGGAAACAGAATTTTTATATAACCGAAAATAATGCTTGGTAAAGACCAGAAAAATGGTCACTGAACTTTTGACCTTACGAGCACTGACCAAGTTGCTTACACTTCAGGAACCCGAGTTTCCTATATGGTGCCGTGTTCCCTGAGTTCCAGTGACCTGTTGTGCTACCTCTTCCCCTCACCTCCAGCAGGTTCCTTGCTTAGGTCCTCATGGCTTCTGGCGGCTCCACCTGACGAAGAACTGTTCCCAGGCGAGGTCGTCAGCCTGGTGTCATTATTAAGTGTGTGTTAACGACGGGAGGAAGTTGTACACTGGTGTTGCACGTCTTCTTAACCTTGCGTGTATGTACCATGTCTTTATTTCTACATACACACACACACACACACACACACACACAGCCTAGGCTATGTCGGGTACCAGGTTTGTCTGTATGCATATGTGTTTGTGTATATGTGTGTGTGTGTGTATGTGTTTGTGTGTGTGTATGTGTTCTTGTGTGTGTGTGTGTGTATAGCGGCAGGATGGGGTGGGTGCCTGGTGAAGCCGGGGCCTTCCCTCACACACAGGCACCAGAGCCCCGCCGATAATGAGGAAGGAGATATGGAAATCATCGGCCGTAAAAAAAAAACTTTCAGGTCGAGACCCGATACGTCGCCTCCATCCATGATGATGATGATGATGATGATGATGATGGAGTGTTGGCGGCTCTTTAATTCCGCGTTACCTCGGAGCCCACAAGAAAAAAAAAATGTCCCTCCTCCTCCTCCTCCTCCTCCTCTGGCTCTACAGCCTCGCCATAAAGCCGTCCTCATGTTATCAAAGTGATCGTCTATAACGAAATTTAGATAAAAGAAAACAAGTTCGGCTTTTATAAAGACTTACGAAGAGTTGAGTGGTTGAGAAGATTGACGGGGTAATGATTATGTAAGTTCCAATATTGCAAAACTGGCGCCAAGCCTCCGCTACCTCCCACGGGGGTTTCAGATGTGCCATTTTTCTCACGCAAGAGGACTGTTACGTGTCTCCTCGACTCATTTCACGTTTCGTAATAAATAATGAAAAGATGAGCCAACTTAACATAAAGATCAGTCAACTTAACATTTAACAATGAACGCCGTCTGAAAATAAATAGATTAGTCGATTTTAAGGCGAACCTGATCACGGTTTGACTACTGAATTATATATATATATTTATATATATATATTATTTATATATATTATATTATATATATATATATATATATATATATATATATTATCCCTGGGGATAGGGGAGAAAGAATACTTCCCACGTATTCCCTGCGTGTCGTAAAAGAGCGGGGGGCTGGAAATCCTCCCCTCTCTCTTTTTTTTTTTTTTTTTCTTAAAAGAAGGCACAGAGAAGGGGCTGGTGAGGATGTTTCCTCAGGGGCCCCAGTCCTCTGTTCTTAACGCTACCTCGCTGACGCGGGAAATGGCGAATAGTATGAAAGATATATATATTATATATATATATAATTATATATATATATATATATATATATATATATTTATATATATACATATATTATTCGCTATTTCCCGCGTTAGCGAGGGAGCGTTAAGAGAAGGAGGACTGAGCCTTAGAGTGAATATCCTCACTTGGCCCCCTTCTCTGTTCCTTCGTTTGGAAAATTAAAAAACTAGAAGGGAGTATTTTCATCCCCCGCTCCCTCCCGTTTTAGTCGCCTTTTACGACACGCGGGGAATACGAGGGAAGTATTCTTTCTCTCCTGACCCCAATATATATATATATATATATATATATATATATATATATATATATATATATATATATATATATATATATATTATATATGGTTGTTTCGGTTTTGTGTTTATATTAAGTTGCTGGGAGGTTTGCTTGCTGAAAGTCTTTGCTTCCCTCCACCGGCGGCAACCACTCCCAGCGAGCACAGTAAACACTGCAAGGGAACTAACCCTCCAGCAACTAAACAGCGGGACTAAAACGCTCACAACAAAAAAATCTTCGGTAAATATCGCTTCTTATGTTAAGTTAGGTAGGGTAAGTGTTCCCCATACTGTAAGATAAACATATTTTCCTTTAGCATGTCACATCATCACAGTATAAAAATTGATCTTAGTCTTGATTAGGTCGCTGTACTAAAGTAAGCATTTATCTTGTATAGTACATAGACTACCAACATTTTACTAACATCTTTGTTTGCCTTACAGGTTAGTACAGCGTGTGCAGAGGAGAGGGAGCTACTGGTCATGGGTGAGTTATTTACCAGTGTTACCTTCGCCAACACCTTAACTTGAAATGTTTTAATAAGGAAATGACTGTACGGTAATACCTTAGTAGGAAATTCGAGTCATTGTTTATGCTGTAAGACCCCAAGGAAGTGACACTATCTATCCAGAGCCTAAATTCCGCCTGCAACCGGCTCGGCTGACTAACCGTCCTCCATCCGTTGAACTAGTGCTGCGTCAGAGTCTGTCAGCAAGCTCATACAAGCCAGTCTCTTGCCAACTTGATATTCTGGCAAAATTCGTATTACACCTGAAATTGAAGACGAATTTTCCAGTAATTTGTCAAGTGATGGAGAAGAATGTGAACTTTAACTTGATTTGAGTTTGACGTGATGACTCTGGCGACCACGTCCGTCCACCCGCCATAATGCCGTTGGAGACAGTGATCACGCTCTTCCCACCCACCCGACCAGCTTCCTGTGTTGTTGTCTGTCTCACGACAGACTGAAGTATGACGCATTTATTTATTCATATGAGGATTACTGAATGATGTTCAAGGAACTTGCCTAACTAGAATATCAAGTGGATTCACCTGGATGGGAAACTCGCTCATAATACGAATGAGGTATTTGCCAAAGGTATATTAGTAATGAGCCACCTGGGCCGACTCTAGTACTGCACAAGTATAACAGTGAATAACAAAATGACACGAAGATATTACATACAACGTATGATCACATCAAGAAAACCGGCGGGTCTTAGATAAGGAAAACACTTGAACACATTATGCCGAAAAATGAAAGCTTAAAACGTAGAACAAGTACCGCTACAGACGATGCCGGTCAAGTGCACATGTGTTTATATAGAACAGTTGTAAATAAGACCATGAAGTGGCGTCTAATAAAAAAGGATATAAGCAATGAAGGCCACTAGTGAATCACCGGGGAAGATATCGTGTACCACAACACGATACTCCACCACCAGGCCAGAGTTACCAACGTCCGAATTTCTTTGTATCTTCACCGGATGAATACATTTGGCGTCTCATCATCACGTTTCAACCTGCGTTGTGTTACTTATCAGTTTAGTTTGATCATTTCCAGAAAAGACTGAGGAAGACTTGCTGATATAACACGACAAGACAGTGTTCCTTACTGGTTTGGTAACTCCATAATCCAAAGAACGGTAACGAATTGTCGATTTTTGATACAGATGGTGGATGGGAAGCGGACTACGGAGGTATTACAGCCAAACGAACTGGATTTACTTGTAATTATTCACTTGCTCCTTTGGTCAGTCGTCCAGGTGATAAAACTGCTTCTTCATCAAACCAGTTGTCATTGGTGAGTCTCTTTGGGTTATCAGAAACACATTCATTGTACTCCGTGTAGAGAGTACTGGGAATAGATTGGCCTTGAGCTTGCACCCTGAGAAGCCAAGCTGCACATACTGACTGGAGTTGTGTGAGGTCGTCCTATTCCTCAATAATCACAGACTTTATGTTTCCTCTTGGTCCATAGTTGGCTCAGCTGCAGTATATCCTCAGCAAACCTTAACTACACTGGTCCCCAGAAGACGCCAATTACAGTATATCCTCAGCATACCTGAATTACAGTGGTCACCAGAAGGCGCCAACTACAGTATATCCTCAGCATACCTTAACTACACTGGTCCCCGGTAGACGCCAGCTGCAGCATATCTTCAGCATACCTGAACAACACTGGTCCCTGGAAGAAGCCAGCTGCAGTATATCCTCAGCATACCTTAACTACACTGGTCCCCAGAAGGCGCCAATTACAGTATATCCTCAGCATACCTGAATTACAGTGGTCACCAGAAGGCGCCAACTACAGTATATCATCAGCATACCTTAACTACACTGGTCTCCAGTAGACGCCATCTGAAGTATATTCTCAGCAAATCTAAGGATATTTGAACAGCTTCTACGATCTCTTCTTCAGTACACGGTTAGTGTTTACGTGACAAGTGTATTATCGTTAGTGCCGCCACAAACCTCGTCTACAGCAACATCATCTACCTTGGAAAACAAATATGTTCATCGTGTGAGGGGTTTCTTGCGCATGATTCCTCCAGCTGTCCTCAGATCATGGAGTCGCTGGCGAGCATTACTCTGTGTTCGTTGTCCTCGACATCAGCCAGAGTCTGAAGCTTAAGTTTTGTAATTTCTTGCATCAATGGTAAACGATCGTGGGATTCCGCGCTGCTTCGCCGCACTTCCTGGGAGGGTCGGCTTTCCTTGGTGAGAGAGCACAAGGATTACTTTGTGGTGTCTCAACACCCACAGTGCTGCTGCCCGACGGTGATGGCTCACTCCTCGGTTCTCTCAGCAAGCTGAGTTCGACGATGTCCTGAATAACATCTATCCTGTGTGTCAGAACAGTACTTTTCTCAGTAGCTGCAGCCAGCACTTCCTCAAGGGTCCGTCCGTCCACGCAAAACCTGCAAATTAAATGGAATGGCGAGATTATTGTAAAACTGATCGCTAAACTTTCCACTGCACCCTGAACACTGCTGACCCGCTGGCATGCTGATGATATAGGAAACAGAATTTTTATATAACCGAAAATAATGCTTGGTAAAGACCAGAAAAATGGTCACTGAACTTTTGACCTTACGAGCACTGACCAAGTTGCTTACACTTCAGGAACCCGAGTTTCCTATATGGTGCCGTGTTCCCTGAGTTCCAGTGACCCGTTGTGCTACCTCTTCCCCTCACCTCCAGCAGGTTCCTTGCTTAGGTCCTCATGGCTTCTGGCGGCTCCACCTGACGAAGAACTGTTCCCAGGCGAGGTCGTCAGCCTGGTGTCATTATTAAGTGTGTGTTAACGACGGGAGGAAGTTGTACACTGGTGTTGCACGTCTTCTTAACCTTGCGTGTATATACCATGTCTTTATTCCTGTACACACACACACACACACACACACACAGCCTAGGCTATGTCGGGTACCAGGTTTGTCTGTATGTATATGTGTTTGTGTATATGTGTGTGTGTGTGTATGTGTTTGTGTGTGTGTATGTGTTCTTGTGTGTGTGTGTGTGTATAGCGGCAGGATGGGATGGGTGCCTGGTGAAGCCGGGGCCTTCCCCTCACACACAGGCACCAGAGCCCCGCCGATAATGAGGAAGGAGATATGGAAATCATCGGCCGTAAAAAAAAAACTTTCAGGTCGAGACCCGATACGTCGCCTCCATCCATGATGATGATGATGATGATGATGATGATGATGATGGAGTGTTGGCGGCTCTTTAATTCCGCGTTACCTCGGAGCCCACAAGAAAAAAAAAATGTCCCTCCTCCTCCTCCTCCTCCTCTGGCTCTACAGCCTCGCCATAAAGCCGTCCTCATGTTATCAAAGTGATCGTCCATAACGAAATTTAGATAAAAGAAAATAAGTTCGGCTTTTATAAAGACTTACGAAGAGTTGAGTGGTTGAGAAGATTGACGGGGTAATGATTATGGAAGTTCCAATATTGCAAAACTGGCGCCAAGCCTCCGCTACCTCCCACGGGGTTTTCAGATGTGCCATTTTTCTCACGCAAGAGGACTGTTACGTGTCTCCTCGAGTCATTTCACGTTTCGTAATAAATAATGAAAAGATGAGCCAACTTAACATAAAGATGAGTCAACTTAACATTTAACAATGAACGCCGTCTGAAAATGAATAGATTAGTCGATTTTAAGGCGAACCTGATCAGGGTTTGACTACTGAATATATATATATATATATATATATATATATATATATATATATATATCTTTTTCTTTTCTTTTAAACTATTCGCCATTTCCCGCGTTAGCGAGGTAGCATTAAGAACAGAGGACTGGGCCTTTGAGGGAATACCCTCACCTGGCCCAATTCTCTGTTCCTTCTTTTGGAAAAAAAAAAAAAAAAAAAAAAAAAAACGAGAGGGGAGGATTTCCAGCCCCCCGCTCCCTCCCCTTTTAGTCGCCTTCTACGACACGCAGGGAATACGTGGGAAGTATTCTTAATCCCCTATCCCCAGGGATAATATATATATATATATATATATATATATATATATATATATATATATATATATATATATATATGTGTGTGTGTGTGTGTGTGTGTGTGTGTGTTATCCCTAGGGATAGGGGAGAAAGAATACTTCCCACGTATTCCCTGCGTGTCGTAAAAGGCGACTAAAAAGGAAGGGAGCGGGGGGGGGGGGGGGGGGGGGGGGGGGGCTGGAAATCCTCCCCTCTCTCTCTCTTTTTTTTTTTTCCAAAAGAAGGAACAGAGAAGGGGGTCAGGTGAGGATATTCCCTCAAAGGCCCAATCCTCTGTTCTTAACGCTACCTCGCTATCGCGGGAAATGGCGAATAGTATGAAAAAAAAAAAAAAAAAAAATATATATATATATATATATATATATATATATATATATATATATATATATATATATGACAACGACCTACCGCTCAGGTACCATCAAGAATGGAAGCAGGTAGCGAGGCAGTGCGTAGAGACAACAGTTGGAAGGAACAGACGATAATCACCACATGTCCAGTGTGGACTTCTGTTATTGTTGCTGCAGGAGTCGGCAGTGACCACAGCGCCCTTATACAGGACCCTGCAGCGTCCTGTGGACTGGTCTCCTGAATGTCCCTCCTGCATAAGCCTCACGAGTCCACAGAACCGCGTCAGTGTCCAGGGCTTCGCCTCCTGTCCCTCAGAAAAGTCCTCCCGGCCTCCCAGGGTCACTTGTGACCGTCTACTGCAGTAGGTTCCCTCCCGGCCAGGGCGCCACCCTGACCAGGGGTGCCCTCCCGCCAGGCGAGACCCGTTACCTCTGTGACATTCGTCGACTTCGATGTTTTGAACAGCGTCGGAGATCAGTGATTGGATCAATTTACGTCTCGTGCGCTGATTGGCCCCGTTTCCGCGCCAGGGTTGCTTCTTCTTAATCTTTTTCCATTGGTTCAATTTATATCGCGTCACGGAGGCTGCTGCAAGATTATATTTTTTTCCTCCTCCTTGGGTAAGAAGATATATATGTGATCCCCTCGTATGTGAGGTGACCACTGAGTGCTGTGCAATGTTGGGTGAGGAGTGAGGGAGTTGCGAGGTGAGATCGTGTAGGGAGGCTGGGTGGGCGGCCGTGTCCGGCTGGAGGGACACTGTCCACTGCCCAGCCAACCTCATCGCTCACCCCCGCAATGTCGTTCATAGATCTCCTGCCAGCGTTCTCAAGAGAAGAATTCCTCCCGCGTTCTAATTCTCATTGTGTTTTGTTCACTTGTTTCTCATCCCGTGTTCTCTTTTACTGTGTTCCGCTCCCTTGCTCTGTTTTGTTCCCATGTCTTGCTCTTCTGTGTTCTGTTTTGTTCAGTGTCCTGTTTTCCTTTATTCTAGTGTGTCCTTGCGTCTTGTCTTCCTGTGTTCTGTTTTGTCCCCGTGTCTTGTTCTGTGTTCTACTTTGTTCCTGAGTCCTGTTCTCATGTGTTCTGTTTTGACTGTGTCTTGTTCTTCTGTTGTCTGTTTTATTCCCGTGTCATGTTCTCCTCTGTCCTATTTTGTTCCCGAGTCCTGTTCTCATGTGTTCTGTATTGTCCCCGTAACCTGTTCTCCTGTACTCTGATTTGTTCACTGTCCTGTTATCCTGCGCTCTGTTTTTGTTCCCATGTCCTGTTTGCCTGTGTTCTGTTTTGTTCTCGAATCCTGTTTTTTTGTGTTTTCTTTTGTTCCCGAGTCCTGTTCTGTGCTCTGTTTGGCTCGTGTTCTCTTCTTTGTGCCGGTGTTATGTTCTCAGCTCCCCGGTGGACCTTAGCTTTGTTGAACTTTCGTGTAGTATGTGTATATATTCTCTCGCCCAAGGTAGGCGATATCACTGTGAGATGCGGTGTTTTCTTCGTGAAAACCAAGTTAACGCGGTAAGATCTGAGAGCAAATTTTTGAGTCATTGTTGTCATCTATGTATTACCTAGACTGTCTGAGCAAAGCCTCGTCGGAGGCGACAGGAAGCTCCCAGGGTCAGCTGGCAGTCGTCCCCACCCACACCTGCCCCAACATTGTTCATCGTTTTCCACACACACACCGTCCGTTTTCCCTGACGTTTCATTTTGGTTTAATAACGTTATTTGCTCGGTTGGGCTTCACATTACAGGCGCTCGACAACCTGAAGCTTACCGAGTCATACAAGAATGGGTGAGGTGTAATGCAGGTTGCGTGAGTGGGCTGAGGGCCTTCATATGGTCAGTACGTGGACACGTACAGATTACATCTTTAATGTTGGCTGAGACGGCACGGGCAGCTGAGGCCCGAAGCAAGGTCATCTCATTTTAACGATATATATATATATATATATATATATATATATATATATATATATATATATATATATATATATATATATATTTCATACTATTCGCCATTTCCCGCGTTAGCGAGGTAGCGTTAAGAACAGAGGACTGGGCCTTTGATGGAATATCCTCACGTGGCCCCCTTCTCTGTTCCTTCTTTTGGAAAAAAAAAAATTCAAACCTCCAACAGCCAGGATCAAATCCAGGACCCCTGTGCAACAGGAGTCCCGGGTTCGATCCTGGCTGTTGGAGGTGTGTATGTTCTATGAAAGTGCGCGTTCATATGCACTTTGTTCGTATATATATATATATATATATATATATATATATATATATATATATATATATATATATATTATTTATATTTGTTATATTTTGTCGCTGTCTCCCGCGTTAGCGAGGTAGCGCAAGGAAACAGACGAAAGAATGGCCCAACCCACCCACATTCACATGTATATACATACACGTCCACACACGCACATATACATACCTATACATTTCAACGTATACATATGAATATACATACAGACATATACATAATTCATACTTGCTGTCTTTATTCATTCTCGTCGCCACCCCGCCATACATGAAATAACAACCCCCTCCCCCCTCACGTGCGGGAGGTAACGCTAGGAAAAGACAACAAAGGCCACATTCGTTCACACTCAGTCTCTAGCTGTCATGTATTAATGCACCGATATATATATCTTAGCCAGAGCCAGGAACCCATTTTATCGACCATCCTTTAAGGGTTGATGAACAGCTGGGTTGACTATTAACCGACTGCCGTAACCAGGATTCGAACCTATGCGCTCGACCCTGGGCGGCCCGTGAATGTGTCGCGGTGAGAAACGCTGACCGCTACGCCACGGGAGTCCATAATTACTCATTGATTTCTTAATGACTCATAGTATGAACAGTAGAGCGATGTGTTAGTCAAGTTACAGAGATGGACTGAAGGTTTTTTGTATCTAGTACATGAATACAGGAACGTGGAATACGGGAGAGGGCAAATTTCATAGTATGATCATCACAAAGTTAAATAACATACGAGTTCATCCTAGGATGGACTGGGGACGTCCCTTGTAATCTATATTCAAATTACCTGTGAAAGTTGAGTGATATAAGAGTCAAGTTCCACACATGGGCTGAAGGCCCCATGTATGCAGTGCATGGGTACAATTGCGTACACGCAGGGCTTAGTACGTAAAGCAAGATACTTGGCTTTATAGTTTCATTCAATTACATTAATGAGGTTTACAGACTTGCAAAGCCCGGACACATGAGTAGACCTGTTAATGAAGTATTTACTAACTTCAAACAGTATAACTGGAGACGTAAAGTTCACAGCGGTGAGATACTTTGTTAGGGAATATGATTGCATGTGCCTATGTGGTACATCATAAAGTTTACATAGAGCTGCACCCATTCAGGAATTACGTCCTGCCAGCTAGTTACATCTGTACACCATTCCAATCCTGGCTATGAAGATATCCACAGTGTCTAACTCTGGTCTTGTTCTTGCCATAAGAGTTTGCAGTGGTATAGTACCAGTGGCGTTACATGATGCTCGAGTTACACACCATCTCTGAGTAGAGTTAATTCTTCAGAGTTATCAAGACTCAGTGTGGACTTGATTATACAATTTGGTATACGAAGGTTGTGATGTCCATCTGCCTTAAGAAAGGCCACTTGGGCCATGTCACCACCTTGATTATGATGTCTGACCGCGCTATGAGAGGAAACCCAAAGAAACAACATTAAATCTTCTATCTTTAATGACGCTAAGTAGATTCTGTATGTGGTTGGCAGTAACGTAACATGCTGGTTTGAGACGGTTCAAGGAGGTGAGAGCTACTGTGGAATCAGATATGATTACGACCATGATGTGGGTTGTTAACAGGACCTTGTGGATCCCCTCTAACTCTCTTTATGTCGTGTTCACCCGGTTGTGGACACGAAAACTGATGGCCTTAGTACACACCCGTGGACATCTGGCTCTTCCATTATCATGCCAGGAAGCATCACCCAATGGTAGAACACAATATGAAGGACAAGATATCTTAAACAGTGTCACTGGTTTCTGAGGTTATGCTCCCAACATGCTAGGAACTGAACTGATCCTTGTCGTACTTGCCGCACGTCAGCTTTAGTGGTTTCCCCAGAGGCCAGTTTGACTGATGGAAGGATCTGTTGATAATGATGTTTGAAGTGTAATATGTTGAACATGGACGACCCTCTGTGTGTTTGTTAGTTATTGATTGCTGAGCTATCTCAAGTGGAGCAGAAAGGACTGTAACTAGGACCTGTTTTAATATATTTTCACTGTACAGGGAGTGGTTTTGATACTCGTGGGGCTTCACATCTCTTGAGCATGTTTTGTGACCCGTGAGCCAGGCAGGGGTGGGTGGATGAGTGGCTGGGTTAAGACACTTGGTTCCCATAATCATGATAACGGTTTTAAGCTTTAGTCAGGGATGAACGTTGGGGGAGGAGTGGTAGGTCAGCCCTCAAGCTTAATGCATCTCAGAGCCTGACTGTAGCGAGATAGCGTAACTGATGTTATTCAGTTACGGTCGGTATACATGTTAACGCTATACTGACCACATGACTTGAGCTGATACTCAGGACGTAAACACTTAAACAGTAGACAAGTTACGGTATCCGACGTAAACCACGATAGTCAAGGGAAACCAAATGATACTTATTTTCCACCGGGTTCTTGACGCGACGAGACGGCTGGACAAACCTGGCTGACTGGGCAAGTTAACCAGTTCACCACAAATTGTCATAACAAAGAATATATTTCCCAGTGAAAAGTTTAACGTAAAACACCCGATTAATTATGATTATTTATATAATTGTGTGACCAAAAGAAGTTATCCGCCTCAAAGTGTCTACATATATATTACAACTAATGAGCAACGTACAACATGAAAGGTTGTATTCTTGTTAATATAAGAGGTAAACATTAGCTTCTCATGTTGTTGCCTGGTTCACCTTGTTCTGATTTGCTTTACTTTACAACTGTTTAGTCCTATGATCAACTTTGTTACTGATTCATTTAATTACCTCAAGAATTCTTTCACTGAGTAGGCCTCAGTGTTACTTACAGTACCTATTTTTTTCCAATGGCTCCTGCAGCTCCAAGGCTGCGCTCCCCTCAGTAGCAGGGACATATTAGACTTCTCTGATATAGCCTCGCTGAAGATGAGTTTTCAGGTTCTGTGTAACCTCAAGGAAGTGCAGTCCAGTAACACCTTGGTTTTTAAATGGTTCGGTAATCATTCCAGTGTTTCATGCGCGTCGAGAAATAGTTTGATGCCAGTCTGCCAACACTTGTTACCACAACACTACCCATAACCCCCTTCCTCCCTACTGTACCGTACTGGCTTAAATCCATGATTCCCCCTTACAACACCTGAGGCTAGACACTCTGATCCACAGGCCTCAGCCTCCTGCTTCACCGTTCTTTGTTGCTTCTTGTTCAGCTTGAGAATCTGCAGAGTCCAACAACCTTATCTCGTTCCCGGCGAAGTTCTTACTAAACCTGTTTTTTTCATTTGGATTTCCACGTTTTCGATCTCCTTACGTGTCATTCATCCCCGTGTGTTCCCGCCGCGTCTCCCGGGCCAGAGCCTCCCCTCCCCCAACACCCAAAGTTTCACTTCACTGTGTTTCTCTTCTCACACACGTTAATGGAACCTTCACGCGCTGCTTCACCTGGTTTCCCAGCTGTGCTTCAGACGTGTCGAGTTTCATGCGTTTTCTGTGCTTCTCTCCGGAGGGCTTCTATCTCCTTTACTGGGCGCTTGGTTCATTATACCGTCGTTGTCTTTATCTCTGAGCTTTTGTGGTATTGTTCATACGCGCCAGTGGCCTCTGCCTCCTCGCTCTTTCTTCCGCGCCACAGAGATTGTCTGACCCCAGCTCCCTCCCCCGCCTCTGTGCTGCCTCATAAGCCCTCGTCTCTCGTTAGATGCCGCCCTTGTCAGCCCCCCGCACCTCCAGGCCTCCGCTCAGCGCCTCCAGTAGCCCTCAACACATGTCACCCCAGAGTTCCCGCCCACTCTTAGCCCTCCACTGACAGCCTCTCCTCCAAGCATGTTGTTAGTTTTGAGGACTTCTTGAGTGCGCCTTGATCAGCCCCCAAGAGCTTCTCTCCCCATGGTTGCCGCTTTCCATCAGCCCACAGCTCACCCTAGTTCCTCCGCTCCCTGAGACCCCACGAAGCCCTCTCTGCTGCTCCCCGCCCCCCGTGAGGCAGCTGAGGGGAATGTTAATGTTATTGCCGGCGGGAGGGACGCTGGTTCTCCCTTCCTCCCTCTCCCTACCTTCCTTCCTTCCGCTTTTCGTTATCCCTCCTCTAGTGCCCTGTCCTGCTGCCTGTCCCCGTCTTGCTCCTCTGCTCTCCTCCGTCTGTCTCAAGTGGCCACCCCGTCTATAAGGTGCGTTCTCTCCTTTCCTCTTTGTCTGCCAACCTTGCCAAGTCCTCCACCCGTCATGTTATCGTCTTTCCTCCACCTCATTTTTCCTATCCACATCTAGATCACCTTCCTTTCCCTTGACCCGGTATGTGTGGTATACTCCCTCTTCCTCATTATCTTGGCCACATACTTTCTCCCTTGAGATGCTTCACTGTAGTCCTGGGTGCTAGTGAGCCCGTCCATGTTATCTCGCCTCAGCCCCAGTCACTCTCCTGCTCTTTTCTTTTCTCCCTCGTAACCTCTTCTCACTCTCTTATCTTTATTGCTCCTTTTTCCTCTTTCTGTTTCTCTCTTTTCCTTGTCTTTACTGACGCTACCCCATACCCATTTGCGTGTTATTTTTTTCTTTCATTTCCTCTTTACAATTAGCCTTCCCGACCCTCAATCTTTTTCTTTTTTTCTGCTGCTTAATTACCAGCGTGGATGGAGTGCCCCTCCCCCATACCAGCTCTGGTGTGGGGCTCCTGTTGACCAACTGGCGCCAGGAAGGACCAAGTTTGTCCGCGGGGGAGCTCTCGTGGTGAGACCCGGGTGTTGGCGGAGGCTTCTAGTGGTGCCTCCCTGGCGGGCTGTGGGACCATGATGAGAGGATGCTGGGATAAGGAAGACCTGAAGGGACTGGACTGGACGGAACGAAGACCTGGAGGGAGGGAATGGATGGAAGGAAGAATTGGAGGTGAGGGAACGGGTGGAACGAAGACTTGGAGGGATTAGTTGAAACAAAGATCTGGAAGGGCTGTACGGAACAAAGACCGGAGGTACTGGAAGGAACGAAGACCTAGAAGGACAGGACAGAACAAAGACCTGGAGGGACTGGATGGAACGAAGATCCGAAACGAGGGATTGGAATGAACAAACACCTAATGAGATTAGACGAAACAACGACTGGAGCGACAAGGGCGGGAAGAAGGCCTGGAGGTACTGAACGGAACGAAGACGTGGAGGGACTGGATAAAACAATAACTTGGAGGGAGGGACTGGACGGAATAAAGACTGAGATGGAAAGACTGGAAGGAACAAAGAATGAGATGGAAGGACTTGGCGGAATAAAGACTGAGATGGAAGGACTGGACGGAGCAACCAGATACGTTATGCCTCACATGGGACACGCTGGAAAGCCTAGTCTTGTCCCTAACCTGCAGATGAAGGTATTTCTTCGCTGGAATGACAGACGGAAAGAAAATGCAAATTAAATCCCTCCGTAGAGTAGCAGTGTTTTTTTGGAAATAACAGAAAAAAGTAATGTAAATGTCAGGGACCCACGTCTGATCTACGATATGTGTTCTGGGTGCCGGGAGGAAGCCGTCGTTTCTCACCAGATCTTAAATAAAAAAGAAAACAAAACAAAACCGGAGAGCTATGTTCCGGCGGCCTTTTGGCCACGGTTCCAGGCTCAGGCTGCCACCTGTCGTGACGAACATTATGGTGACACTGGAATCCTCAGCCCCCTGAGCATGGCAATACGACCCTTGAGCACGACAGTACGACCTTTGGGTATGATTTTCTAACCTGACACTTTTGGGTCGTATCGTCAAGCTTATTAACGACAGCAAGAGTTACGTTGAGTTACACAGACCACACAGACCTAGAGTCCAAGCGAGATAGTCCGGCTTTAACGTTACTGAAAAAGATGTAGTCTCCATAAGAGCAATGGAAGAAAATGATAGCAGAGCAAAGGCTCTCTCCCCTCCCTCCACTCCCACCGGCAACACACCGGACATGAAACAGGTAGAAAATATACCTTGCAGGACTAATATGCCAGAGGGAAAACGTTATAAGAAAGGTAGAAGGTGGAATGAACATGAATATGCCATGCAATGCATCACCAAAGACATGCATCCCTTCTCTTTTTGTTTTAAAGACGATAGCAAGAATAGATTTTGAGCTCTAGCCTCACGATTCAACATGTCTAATCTACTTCCTGATGTGGAGGGATGGTACAGGAATTCCATATTGTTCCCTTAAAACAGGTTGCACGATTAGGCAAAATTGGTAAGTCACCACAGCATGGCTGAGGTTAGGCCTGTGATTGCAGGAGAATGACAGGTGACGATCTGACCTACATTTGAACATATAAACAATGCTGCTCAGGAGAACGTGTTCTGGGAGCGTATTCCACTCGTCAATGAT
This sequence comes from Panulirus ornatus, assembly GCF_036320965.1. NCBI lineage: Eukaryota > Metazoa > Arthropoda > Malacostraca > Decapoda > Palinuridae > Panulirus > Panulirus ornatus. The sequence goes on along the minus strand of NC_092258.1, from coordinate 14,017,246 downwards.
GTCGCTTGTAACGAAATTTTTCACGCATTCTAAGTTAACTCTGTAATCCAAAAGTTTTAGTCCATTTGCTCTCGTTGGTAGTAATGACGCGACCTTGAAGAAATTTTCAGTATCGAGGTTTTTGAAGACTTTAAGAATTTTAAAACTTTCTGTCAACTTATCTCAGAGCCGCCTCTTGCTTAAAGAGAATAAAGTCAATTTTCGCAGTGTGTCTTCATATGATTTGCTATGTAATGAAAGAGTCAATTAAGTTGCTCTTTGATGTACTGCTTACAGTTTAAGAATATCCTTATTTGGATAGAGGAAGGGGCCTGAACTGCACTGCATATTCGAGACGGATTCTAAATAAACTCAAGTGTAGTGGCATTGCTACATCGTTGCTTTAGTACGTGAAGCATCTGTTGATAAATACTAACATCCTATTCGTTTTATTGGCAACTTCGTTACGGTGCTGGGAAAGTTTGAGTTTGCTGCAGATATGGATCCCTAGATCCCTCACACGAGTCCTTTATCTTGTGGCCGATCTGTTGATAATCGAGTTTCGTGCTGAGTTTCCTACTTGCAACAGCTGACATTCGTCGAACGTTGAATGGCATTTGCCAGTTCGTAGACCATTCAGCTGTTGCATCTAGATCCCACTGTAATGGTAGCCTATCTTTCTCAGTTACTAAAGCATTGCCGATCTTTCTGTCATTTTCATCAAGATCCCATTGTAATCGTAGCTTGTCTTCCTAATTAGTAAGGCATTGTCAGTTTTTTTTTATGTCATCTGCAAATTTCGACATGAGCTTATACATTCATCCCACCATCAATATCAGTCATCCCACCATCAATATCAGTCACCCCACCATCAATATCAGTCATCCCACCATCAATATCAGTCATCCCACCATCAATATCAGTCATCCCACCATCAATATCAGTCACCCCACCATCAATATCAGTCATCCCACCATCAATATCAGTCATCCTACCATCAATATCAGTCATCCCAACATCAATATCAGTCATCCCACCATCAATATCAGTCATCCCAACATCAATATCAGTCATCCCACCATCAATATCAGTCATCCCACCATCAATATCAGTCATCCCACCATCAATATCAGTCATCCCACCATCAATATCAGTCATCCCAACATCAATATCAGTCATCCCACCATCAATATCAGTCATCCTACCATCAATATCAGTCATCCCACCATCAATATCAGTCATCCCACCATCAATATCAGTCATCCCACCATCAATATCAGTCATCCCAACATCAATATCAGTCATCCCACCATCAATATCAGTCATCCCAACATCAATATCAGTCATCCCACCATCAATATCAGTCATCCCAACATCAATATCAGTCATCCCACCATCAATATCAGTCATCCCAACATCAATATCAGTCATCCCAACATCAATATCAGTCATCCCAACATCAATATCAGTCATCCCACCATCAATATCAGTCATCCCAACATCAATATCAGTCATCCCACCATCAATATCAGTCATCCCAACATCAATATCAGTCATCCCACCATCAATATCAGTCATCCCAACATCAATATCAGTCATCCCAACATCAATATCAGTCATCCCACCATCAATATCAGTCATCCCACCATCAATATCAGTCATCCCAACATCAATATCAGTCATCCCACCATCAATATCAGTCATCCCACCATCAATATCAGTCATCCCACCATCAATATCAGTCATCCCAACATCAATATCAGTCATCCCACCATCAATATCAGTCATCCCAACATCAATATCAGTCATCCCAACATCAATATCAGTCATCCCAACATCAATATCAGTCATCCCACCATCAATATCAGTCATCCCACCATCAATATCAGTCATCCCACCATCAATATCAGTCATCCCAACATCAATATCAGTCATCCCACCATCAATATCAGTCATCCTACCATCAATATCAGTCATCCTACCATCAATATCAGTCATCCTACCATCAATATCAGTCATCCTACCATCAATATCAGTCATCCCAACATCAATATCAGTCATCCCAACATCAATATCAGTCATCCCACCATCAATATCAGTCATCCCACCATCAATATCAGTCATCCCAACATCAATATCAGTCATCCCACCTCAATATCAGTCATCCCAACATCAATATCAGTCTTCCCACCATCAATATCAGTCATCCCACCATCAATATCAGTCATCCCACCATCAATATCAGTCATCCCACCATCAATATCAGTCATCCCACCATCAATATCAGTCATCCCACCATCAATATCAGTCATCCCACCATCAATATCAGTCATCCCACCATCAATATCATTCATCCCACCATCAATATCAGTCATCCCAACATCAATATCAGTCATCCCACCATCAATATCATTCATCCCACCATCAATATCAGTCATCCCACCATCAATATCAGTCATCCCACCATCAATATCATTCATCCCACCATCAATATCATTCATCCCACCATCAATATCAGTCATCCCACCATCAATATCATTCATCCCACCATCAATATCAGTCATCCCACCATCAATATCAGTCATCCCACCATCAATATCATTCATCCCACCATCAATATCAGTCATCCCAACATCAATATCAGTCATCCCACCATCAATATCATTCATCCCACCATCAATATCAGTCATCCCACCATCAATATCAGTCATCCCACCATCAATATCATTCATCCCACCATCAATATCAGTCATCCCAACATCAATATCAGTCATCCCAACATCAATATCAGTCATCCCACCATCAATATCAGTCATCCCACCATCAATATCAGTCATCCCACCATCAATATCAGTCATCCCACCACCAATATCAGTCATCCCACCATCAATATCAGTCATCCCAACATCAATATCAGTCATCCCAACATCAATATCAGTCATTCCACCATCAATATCAGTCATCCCACCATCAATATCAGTCATCCCACCATCAATATCAGTCATCCCACCATGAATATCAGTCATCCCACCATCAATATCAGTCGTCCCACCATCAATATCAGTCATCCCAACATCAATATCAGTCATCCTACCATCAATATCAGTAATGTAAATGAGGAAAATCATAGGACCCAGGACGTACCCCTTGGGAACCCATGATGACTAGACCACGATGATGATTCATCATTTATGACGACTCTCTGCTACCGATCACGTGACTAGGCTTCCAACCAATTTCTTAAGTAACCAGTAATCCTCACGGCCGTGACTTTATGATAACCTCAGTTTAATGTGGGGGTGGCGAGGGACCGGACCTTGTCGAATGCTTTTTGAAAGTCTATTGCTTTGATCTTGTCTTGACTGTTGAATGATTATGATGATCCAAGAATGTTTGTAGAGCGTGATCTATGTCCTCTAAACCCATGGTGTTATTCCAGGCAGGCTATGATTTTATATCTAAAAATCGACTCCAGTAGTTTATATATAATTGATGTGAGGCTAATAGGGCCGTAATTGCCAGGGATTTCATGGCTTCCCTTTTTAGATATAGGAGTAACGTCTGCCAGTCTCGAGTCCTGCGGGACTATTCCATCCTGGAAAGATTTATTGAAAACATAGGTTAACAATTTTGCTGGTTCGTGTCTGACGTTTTTAATCACTGGGAGTTGTATTAGTCTCCTGACTCGTCTGTGTTAGTGCCTCTCTAACTGTGGCGGTAAATTCTGGTGTCGTGTTTGTGCTATATAACGCCGTCTCAGAATTCGTGTCTCGTCTCTCTGGTGTAAGAACAGAACTAAAACCTTGTCCAGGGTTGTTGTCATGCTTTTATCATCCATAGAGGTTCCCATCCTCGTTCACGAAGGGTTCTATGACGCTCTGTTTATGATTCTTCTTACCGATATACCTATAAAGTCTTTCAGGATCTTTAGTGCTATCTCTTGCAATACTCATACACTCTCTTGCCTTGCTTGATAAGAGAGGGTCGTCTCCCTAAGTATCAATACTGGCTGCTGGGCCGCGTGCACCGCTCTGCTGGGCCGCCTATACCGCTCTGCTGGGACGCCTGTACCGCTCTGCTGGGCCGCCTGTACCGCTCTGCTGGGCCGCCTATACCGCTCTGCTGGGACGCCTGTACCGCTCTGCTGGGCCGCCTGTACCGCTCTGCTGGGCCGCCTGTACCGCTCTGCTGGGTTGAGCGCACAGCTATGGTAGGACGCATGTACCGAGCTCAGCCCGCTCAATCTAGATTTGAGTGACCAGATGGCGCGAATTACTACACTGAAAGAACCTTTGACCAGCGACGCACTGCGCTGCTGTACGTAAGATCTCGCGCGTCGAGTGGAAGATGAAAGCAAATACGACTAAGACGTCGTGTTGTAGTTTGTACAGAATGATTATGACACGACCTAGACCTGACACCATGCTTTACATCATTCGTAGTCCCACTGCTCCTAGTGTCTCCTGTCACCAGATAGATCGTCTGGCTATAAACGATTGTCTGTCCACACTAACTGCCACTAAACTTCCTCCGGTATGACTGTAATATGATTGAATCTCTCCGGCTGGGTTCCTTCACATATTCGCCTCCGAATACATGTTAAGGCTGATGGAATATGAAAAACTTCTACCTTGAAGTTGATATCCTTTGAATCTACCTGTGAGTAGCCTTAACACAGCCTTCAGAGGGAATACGTATTATCTTTTTTTTTAGATGAAGTTAAATCAACTCAATCAAATCCATCTATTATCATATTATCATGCAAGAACTATATATATATATATATATATATATATATATATATATATATATATATATATATATATATATATATATTGTATACCACCAACAGGATCAGTTTTAGCCCGGCTCATGCTGGATTATGAATACTTATGGGAGTTTTCCTCTGTTGTTGATAGTGAAGCGACCACATGTATACTGTGCCAAAGCTGTTGCCACACGCTGCAGTGTTACGTGCAGAACTGTTGGGAAAAAATAGCGAGTTCAGAGATGATTCCCAACAGATGTTTCTGTGTGTGGATGGATTTCGTCCATGACAATATTCTACCTCAGAAACTTATTCATTATTCTAACTTTGCTTAATGTGAATAGTTTTGTTATATAGTTTGATACGTTAACCAATGTTTGTGACAGTTTACTTCCTGTGTGAATTGCTCAATAATTCATTTAGTATTCCCAGGATTTATTAAAATTTACTCATTTCGTAACTTCCTTCCCCTTCAGTCACTGAATCCCAGGTGTTTTGTACACTCTGTGTCCTCATTTGAGTCCTCGACTACGTTATGGGTAGGAATGCACACTCACTTGTCGTTCCTGCTACGAAAATTGTCACCAACACCTACTACCACTCCTAGTGCCTCACCCACACCTGCCCCCACTCCCAGTGTCTCACCAACACCTGCCACCACTCCTAGTGTCTCACCAACACCTGCCACCACTCCCAGTGTCTCACCAACACCTGCCACCACTCCTAGTGTCTCACCAACACCTGCCACCACTCCCAGTGTCTCACTAACACCTGCCACTATTCCTAGTGTCTCATCAACACCTGCCACCAGTCCCAGTGTCTCACTAACACCTGCTAACACTCCCAGTGTCTCATCAGCACCTGCCCCCACTCCCAGTGTCTCACTAACACCTGCCACTATTCCTAGTGTCTCATCAACACCTGCCACCAGTCCCAGTGTCTCAACAACACCTACCACTACTCCCACTGTCTCACTAACACCTGCCACCACTCCCAGTGTCTCACCCACACCTGCCACCACTCCCAGTGTCTCACTGACACCTGCCACTACTCCCAGTGTCTCACCAACACCTGCCACTACTCCCAGTGTCTCATCAACACCTGCCACCACTCCCAGTGTCTCACCAACACCTACCACCACTCCCAGTGTCTCACTAACACCTGCCACCACTCCCAGTGTCTCAGTAACACCTGCCACCACTCCCAATGTCTCACCAACATCTCCCACAGTCAGAGGGTCTTCTGTAGCGCTTCTCCTCCCACAGTCAGAGGGTCTCCTGTAGCGCCTCACCTCCCACAGTCAGAGGACCACCAGATTCTGTACACATAAGACGGCAGCGTCTCCCGTAATGAGTGTGGTGGTGGTCCTGGACCAGTACATCACTAGTGGTGGTGGTCCTGGACCAGTACATCACCAGTGGTGGTGGTCCTGGACCAGTACATCACCAGTGGTGGTGGTCCTGGACCAGTACATCACCAGTGATGGTGGTCCTGGACCAGTACATCCCCAGTGATGGTGGTCCTGGACCAGTACATCACCAGTGGTGGTGGTCCTGGACCAGTACTTCACCAGTGGTGGTGGTCCTGGACCAGTACATCACTAGTGGTGGTGGTCCTGGACCAGTACATCACCAGTGGTGGTGGTCCTGGACCAATACATCACCAGTGGTGGTGGTCCTGGACCAGTACATCACTAGTGGTGGTGGTCCTGGACCAGTACATCACTAGTGGTGGTGGTCCTGGACCAGTACATCACCAGTGGTGGTGGTCCTGGACCAGTACATCACCAGGGGTGGTGGTCCTGGACCAGTACATCACCAGTGGTGGTGGTCCTGGACCAGTACATCACCAGTGGTGGTGGTCCTGGACCAGTACATCACCAGTGGTGGTGGTCCTGGACCAGTACATCACCAGTGGTGGTGGTCCTGGACCAGTACATCACCAGTGGTGGTGGTCCTGGACCAGTACATCACCAGTGGTGGTGGTCCTGGACCAGTACATCACCAGTGGTGATGGTCCTGGACCAGTACATCCCCAGTGATGGTGGTCCTGGACCAGTACACCACGCTAGCCAGGTCAAAGGTCAGGGAGATGCACGTTGCCCTCAGGTAAAAGGGTGACACCATGATGCCACTACTGCATGGTAAGGTCATAACACTCGGAGCTTCTCGTCATGATACGACCTTATGCCCACCAAGCCTTGTATACAGCAGACAAACATATCACTTTCTTGCCTCACAAATACACATAACCCTATTTACCTGGTGACGTCTCTCATGATGATATATTTAAGACTCGCCTTTCATGTCTGGACAAACGTTTGCTGACTGATTCTTGCTAATGAATGCTGTTTGTAATTGGATTTACGAATGTCGCGTTCACTGCTCCGTGTCGGGAGGGGAGCGCCCAGCACCCGCTTACGCTGACGTGAAATTAGAACATCATTCGCCAAGGTCTGCTGGAGCCTGTCATGCTAATGTGGCTCATGACTGCGAGGGTATGGCGGCCCGTGTCGGGTGGCTCGGTCAGGGCGGCTGGTGTGGGGTGGCTAGGGCAGGGCGGCTTGTATGGGGTGGCTAGGTTAGTGCGGCTGGTGAGGGGTGGCTAGGGCAGGGCGGCTGGTGTGGGGTGGCTAGGGCAGGGCGGCTGGTGTGGGGTGGCTAGGGCTGGACGGCTGGTGTGGGGTGGCTAGGGCAGGGTGGCTGGTGTGGGATGGCTAGGGTAGGGTGGCTAGTTTGGGGTGGTTTGGGCAGGGTGGCTGGTGTGGGGTGGCTAGGGCAGGGCGGCTGGGGTGGGGTGGCTAGGGCAGGGTGGCTGGTGTGGGATGGCTAGGGCAGGGCGGCTGGTGTGGGATGGCTGGGGCAGGGCGGCTGGTGTGGGATGGCTAGGGCAGGGCGGCTGGTGTGAGATGGCTAGGGCAGGGCGGCTGGTGTGGGATGGCTAGGGTAGGGCGGCTGGTGTGGGGTGGCTAGGGCAAGGCGGCTGGTGTGGGGTGGCTAGGGCAGGGCGGCTGGGGTGGGGTGGCTAGGGCAGGGTGGCTGGTGTGGGATGGCTAGGGCAGGGCGGCTGGTGTGGGATGGCTGGGGCAGGGCGGCTGGTGTGGGATGGCTAGGGCAGGGCGGCTGGTGTGGGATGGCTAGGGCAGGGCGGCTGGTGTGGGATGGCTGGGGCAGGGCGGCTGGTGTGGGATGGCTAGGGCAGGGCGGCTGGTGTGAGATGGCTGGGGCAGGGCGGCTGGTGTGGGATGGCTAGGGCAGGGCGGCTGGTGTGGGATGGCTAGGGCAGGGCGGCTGGTGTGGGATGGCTGGGGCAGGGCGGCTGGTGTGGGATGGCTAGGGCAGGGCGGCTGGTGTGAGATGGCTAGGGCAGGGCGGCTGGTGTGGGATGGCTAGGGTAGGGCGGCTGGTGTGGGGTGGCTAGGGCAAGGCGGCTGGTGTGGGGTGGCTAGGGCAGGGCGGCTGGTGTGGGATGGCTGGGGCAGGGCGGCTGGTGTGGGATGGCTAGGGCAGGGCGGCTGGTGTGGGATGGCTAGGGCAGAGCGACAGATGTGGGGTGGCCAGGTCAGGGCAGCCTATGTGGGGTGGCCAGCGCAGGGTGGACGGTGTGGGGTGGCAGGGCAGGGCTGCAGGAGAGGGTCGCCCCTGTGATAAATACATAGGGTCGCCTCAGCCCGGGTGTGTATCGTAAGACATATATTAACCTTCCTCCATATACAGGCAAGTGAACAGGTTTACAAGGTGAACGAGGAGACAAGCACGAACATTATCGCCAGAAGGAAGATAAGGAAAACGCCACTTGTACAGACCCAGACGTGGATAGGAATGTGATAAGAGAAACGATGAAGGAGATAACAGGTACAGCCAACGAAAAGTATGAGGCTGCAGAACAGAGAACTAGAAAGAGAGGAGCCGTAAGCATTCCGAAGTATACATATACTACACATTAACAGTATAATACACAGGTGTTAGCAGTTCTCTCAAATGAAATGGGGGACTGTGGAGATTCCAGCACCACAGTGAATAATGTTACAACTTGCTGAGCAAAGGTAAACGTAGTTTTGGAGAAACTCGTGTAATTTGCCAGCCAGAAATGTACAGATCATCGTATTGTCAGTATTGTCAAGCTCATTATGTGGTAGGGAGAGGAGAACGTATATCTTTGAGGCGGGCAAGATGCACCCCAAGCAAAGCTACAGAGACGAGGTCAGGCAAATACCGACAGAGATTTAATATATAACACACGACAACATATGAGGCAGGAGCGATCGGCCAGAGGAGGCATGACCCTGGCTGCCCTCTCCAAAGTGAGTAAGAGTCTGAATATTTGCCTCTAACCACACGAGGTTCTATCACCAACTTCACCCCACATTAAAAGACTTATGCAGCAGCGAGACTGGACCTGCTACCACTACAGAGCTAACCTCTACATGGTCCTCAGAAACAAAGTAATTCGCGATCTACGCGCTCCATAGACATCTTATTCCCATGTAAAACTGCAACACTTGAATCAGTCCGACATCAGCCATAGTAGGGAAACTGTAAGAGACGAGCAGTTTGAATTAAAAGATTTCATCTTTGCAACGCGCAAATCATCCCTCTATTTGAAAAAAAAAAAAAAAGTAGTTTATGTAACTAACGAACACTACCCCACCATCTGCCAAACACTACCCCCACCTTAACACTACTTCTCCTCCAGCCTACCTTCCACCCCTCACACCAGCTGTGTCAGTACAGGAAATTATAGTCACCATTTTCACAGCTTTGAGACAAAGCGCGTATCCTGCAGCCACTGACTTAACTCTGCAAAGACTCCTTCCCACTATCATTAGAAATGTCATCCTAATTGAAAGACTTCACATGTCTCCCTATTTCCTAGGTCAACAAGCCCACAATATTTTGATGAGTTACGACCCATTGTCACCACCATGATCCTCCAACCCAACCTGCTGACGTTTTATATGTAATTGAGCCCAGACATAGCACGCTCCACTGACCATAAACAATTTGATGATATGATGACCTCCCTCCGCCGCCCACCGCCTCGTCATCTTCATTGACTTGGTGGTATCGAGGCTCAGAGAAACACAAAGCCATTGTGGCTCTCAGCGTAATAAGCTTCACCAAATCTTTCAACTAAGTCACACATAAGACTGACATCAACCGAGCCACATTAGCACCAGACTACGGAAAGGTCTAAGTCGATGAAGATTAAGCCAACACGGTATAACACATGCCACCATGAATCTCTTTTCGTGAAAGTTACTTTCATGCCTTCACCATCTCACTCACTACCTTCCCCTACAATTTTCCTGGTATACTCAACAAAAATTTGCCTCTGTAGTTTTAGCCCTTTCTAATCTGTCCACTTCCCACTTCTCGCATGCCTTATACATCTCTTGCACATGCCATCACTGCTTCCCTAAATGCATCCCATTCCTCACCCACTCCCCTCGCTTCATTTGCTCTCAACTTTTGCCATTCTACACTCAAACTTTCCTGGTATTTCTTCACACAAGTTTCGTTTCCAAGCTCACTTGCTCTCACCACTCTCTTCTCCCTACATTCTCTCCTCTTTTTTGAAGACCTCTACATATTTTCACCTTCGCCTCCCCAAGATAGTGATCAGACGTCCCACCAGCTGCCCCTCTCAGCACATTAGCACCCAAAAGCCTCTTTTAAACGCATATCAATTAATACTTAATCTCATAATGCCCGGTAACTATCTCTATTCACATACGCATTCCCAATCACTCGTCTTTTTTCAGCTCTTCACCATATCCATTCACAACACTTGAGTACCCCGTATACATCAATTATACCATCAACTCCTACATTCCTCACCCTTGCATTTAAACCGCCCACCAGTAAAACCTGGTCTCGTAAACTAAAACTGCTGACATACTCAACTGCTTCTATATATATATATATATATATATATATACATACCTCCAACAGCCAGGATCGAACCCGGGACACCTGCGCAACAGGCGGGAGCGCTACCGCTAGGCTATGATCGCCCCTTAAGAGGTTTGTATGTTCTGTAAAGGTGGGCGTTCATATGCTCTTTGTATATATATATATATATATATATATATATATATATATATATATATATATATATATATATATATATATATATCGTAAATAAGATGGCCTTGATTAGGGTATTCAGTTGGTTTGTAATGAAAACTTTTGACTACTCCGTTATGGAGGAAGGGAAGACATGGGACAGTAGAGAACACTAGCGAGGGACGACCATTCCCATATCACGGAGTGATAATGTAGTATGTTGACCTTATCTTCAGCGGACATACCACAACAACGCACTTGCTTCTTCCAGAGAGACGGCAGCTGGACACTACGGCCTTCCATGACAGTTAAATGCTTCAGCGGTGTTCTTTTCAAGGCACTAATTCCTTCCCGAATAGAACACATCTCCGTGCTAACACGTCTTTTCTGGCCGGCGAAATTGCAGAGTTAAGGAAGGTCCTCCACAAGCGGCTGTCACATTTAAAGCCTGAACTAATGAGATCGGCTGAAGATACTGAGGTTTTGTATTCTCCGGAGTGGAGACGAGAGATACTTGTCTTGATTTACACTGGAAAATCCTGGAAGGTTCAGAAATAGTGCCCTGCTGGCACGACAAGCAAGGAAGACCCTTTGGAGTATTGCCAGTGAAATCGAGAGCTACAGCTGTGGGAAGAATACAGCGTAAACATCCGGGACCCAGATTGCTTAACTCGTCTGCAGCGAGTAGAAAATTGGACAGGGTCTGGACAAGTATCTCCATAGTGTACTACACTAGCCAGGATATGATGGCCCCAGAGATATAGCCTCTAAATGTCCGAGAGAGCAAAATGGCACCACAGCAGCTTGGTCTCAGACCGAACTGTTGGATAGAAGACTTACCAGACCACCAGAGGCATATAACGATATTGCAGGTTGGATGGTTGGCTTGTTGGGCCGGTCAACTGCCAGGGTCACTGAGACCGTCAACGTCAGCGTACATGTACCAACTGAAAAGAATGTAACACCTTCTTCAGGTATTGAGGAGACATCTACGTCCGCGTACTCTCCCACTATATATATACTTGGCTTACGATCTCTTGTAAGTCATTCTTTACTGTACTTAGATCTATATACGGAATACTAGGAGCCCTTAGCCACCTCTGAAACCTGATTCCCATCATATATATTTGTTTGCCGACTGCCTGTTATGTCTTGCCCACGCCGCAATATGTGTGCAGCCTGAGCCAGTTCTCAGTTCTTCCTCAGCTCCAAACCCCAACTCAGCGCTCACCTTCCCAACGCCACCGCCAGCTCCCTGCCCCGCCTTGTCTTAGCTCCTCCTCAGCTCCCGACCCCACCCTAGTTCCCAGACCCAACCAGCTTCCAGCCCCAACCACCTTCTAGCCCCGCCCCAGTCGCAGGCTGTGCCGCGCCTGTTAAGGTAAGGGGATCACCCGCCTTAACCAATGTATATATCGTTCTCCTCAAGTGCTCACGTTGGCAGTGCTAGAGCAGGAATTTCCCAGGGCGTTCCAGGGAATCAGAGATGTTTATTTATAATTCTGTATCCATAGTAACGTCGGAGGAACGTAAGGCGACCGACAGCGCCTCTAGATCAGGGAAAAAATCTGATTTTGAAATATCTAATACTGTTAGTGATGTTTTCTGCGCTTTCTATTTTATTATTATTATTATTATTATTATTATTATTATTAGTAGTAGTAGTAGTAGTCGTAGTAGTAGTAGTAATAGTAGTAGTAGTTGTAGTAGTAGTAGTAGTAATAGTAGTAGTAGTAGTGGTAATAGTAGTAATAGTAGCGGTAGTAGTAGTAGTAGTAGTAGTAGTAGTAGTAGTAGTAGTAGTAAATGTTATAAGCTGACTCATGGTCCTAGGTGAGCCACAGAATGCCTGGTACCAGGCCTGAGATGACGCCTGGTGGAGGGTGTAGATGGAGTATTGTAGTCCAACCCTCCACCCTGACCTTCCAGTTACTGGCAGAGGAGTACGGTTCTTCACAACTCTCGCGTACTACGTAATAAATGAGTATCGAGTTGTCGCTCTTATAAAGATCATTAGACGAGACTGATTCAAATAAGATCATTTTCGTTTCATCAGTAAATGTACCAGTGGGTCTCCCTCCACGAACTGACCAGACGTGTTGTATGAATGTGGTTAGCGAGGACCTGGTGGATCTGAGCACAGCTGCTCTACCCGGTTTAAGTACGGGTGATGACCAGCTGTAGACGGAGGTGAAGGTGGCAAGGTGACACCCGCGTGGCTGGTGGTAACACCCACGCCACGCGCCCGCCTCCTGTGTCCACAACATACATGTAGTCGTAAACCTAACAAATGAATGATAACTGGACGTAAACTCGTTAGTCATTAACGTTTGGAGTCCGGCTGGTGAATGATGGGGTCGTGGACATCACTAGGACAAAGCCAGAGTGTGAGGGAGGTGGAGTGGGTGAGTGTTGGCAGACAGCGAGAGGCACAGGTTCCTCACGCGAGCTAGTGAGGCCAGGATAAGCCGCCTGACACAAAGCCCGTGAAAGTAACAGCCTGACATTTAGACCTTATACCGTAACCATCAGCAGTTGTTACGTTGATACAGTTTGAAGCGTATGTTAACATCAGTTGTTTTGTCAGAGCTCTGTGTTGAAGGCGTCTGTGGCATGCGGACCGGAGGATAGCTCTAGCGTCACTGTAGATCACAGACGTCAGCTGCACTATAGTGCTGACGGTGGGACTGGATGTAGTTCCTGCTGCCACTGTAGCAAAGATGCGTCGATGATGGAGCCAGCAAGAACAGAACTGTAGTACAGGGGGCGCCAACCATACCACCAAAGCTCGTAAAGTATTTTTGAAATAACGTGGAACTGTCTTTCCCAACTCGTCTGAGTGAAAAAAAGGTATATTAATATTGTCCAGCATTGGTCAGTTTGACCGGTGATATAAACTCGCTGTTCATTGTGTATATAAGGTTGACACGTAGCCCATGCGTCCTGTGGTCTACATACGTGCCAGTCTGTGGCTGCACGTCAGCTGATGGGGCCAGGAACAGTGAGGCAGGTCTAACATCAGAAACGTTCAGTGTTTGGTGAAAGTATGAACTGAGCAGCACAACCAGGAGCGTGATTTGGTGCGGACAGCAGGTGAGCAGTAACAGTAGATGGCTGGCAGTAGTAGGTTACCTGCAGCAGTAGTGGCAGTAGCATCAGCAGGTGAGCGGTGGGTGAAGTAAATGAGAAAAATCTGAGTTTAACTCCAAGACCTTCAATAAGATTTTGAGGGAAGAAAGGCACCATGCCAGGGTTGGCCTAGACCCTGCCAGGGACTTGCCCCAAGGGAAAAAAGGCACCGTGCTGGGGTTGGCCTGGGCCCTGCCGGGGCCCTGCCTCGAGGGTAAAGAGACGGGTTGGCCGTGATTGGCCAGGAACATGGCTGGGACGGGATGGACGGTCGGATGGAGTTTCTAGAGAAGTATAGACATAACACGGAGGAATGGGAGATAACATGGAAGAGAACATGAGGGAAAGGAAAGAACGGAGAGCGATGGGATGGTGAGCTTTGTGAAATATGTCTGAAAAGGAAGTGGAAATGAAAACATCAAGTCTGACCAGAGAGATGAGTGTTCACACATGGAGGAGGGCCAAGCTGTACCTCATTACCTCATTATTGCCTCCCCCGTCACCAGCACCATCATCATCCACTCATCCTCTGCCCAGCGTCACCACGACGCGCACCCTCCCTCTGTCACCCCTCCACTCACGCCTCCTCCTCCTCCTACACCCCTCCACTCAGACCCCCATCCTCCCTCACCCCTTCACCCACACCCTCTTCTCCCATACACCCGCTTCCCACCCCCACCCACGCCATCCCACACACCACGCCTCCAGCAGCACCAACACCCGTCATGTCGCCTCCAGGTGACAGATGGCGGCAACTAGAGAACTGCCCTGGGAGCATTCCCTCTGGTGGGATATTGGGCGGCGCCTCTGTGTCTGGGAACACAGCTGATGTGTACGTATTACAACTGATGTATACGTACGTGTAGATCACGATGCTGGAGACTCATCTTACAGCAGCGTATGGAAGGGGAGTTGTCAGCCCAGAGCAGTTGCCTGCCGTACACCCACTGCGCTAGACTGACAGTGAGCAACGCATTGTGTTCATCGTTGCTGTAGTATGGTCACATCTCATTCCGTTATGTGTATCGAAAAAAACGAAGGTGCGTTGGTTACACTAGTGTTATAATGTTGTCAGTGCTGTGCTGGGCACATACTGGTCATATTATGATATGAGGTTTACTCTGACAACTTTCCCTAGCTGGGAAGGTAGGTCTGCCTTCCGGGAATGGTGTAGGAATTCTTCGTGTTCCCCTCAGTGAGTGATGAATATTGTATCATTTGTTTCAAATTCAATATTTGCATACAGTACTGGTTCAACAATATATTATTCTTTTGTTCTATATTTGTTATAGCGGCTGTGTTCGTTTGCCCCTCCCCCCCTTTCCCCCTTCTTACAATGTGTTGTGCTGTGTGAGCGATGGAGGTGGGTGAGGGGCAGTATTTCCCCCCCCCCCCCCCCGTATATAACTGAACAGATGAACGTGTTGTACGTCCTGGGGTGTTTGTCCAGGTTGACTGACCATCCAGCTGGTGATAACCATCAGAGATAAGATGATGACTTTTTGTATTACAGAGAGAGAGAGAGAGAGAGAGTTGTGCACTCGTGTTGCCTCATCTCTTAATCTTGTGTACATGTATCATGTCTTCATTCCAGTGTGTACACACACACACACACACACACACACACACACACACACACACACACACACACACACACACACCAGCCTATGCCAGGTACCCATTTATCGACCAGCCCCGAGGGTTGAACAACACCTGGGTTGGGTGTAGGCCGACGGCCACGCCCAGGATCCGAACTTAAACGGCTCCGACCCAGGGCTGGCCCGTGGTGACTCATGGCCCGTGATGCTAACCACTACACCACGTCGGCCCATAAATGCTTTTAACATTAAAAAACCAGTTTGCTGTATATTTTAAGTTAACGAATTCCTATTTGATAAAATCTGTCCAGAATTGACAGCAGCAGGAAGATAGAAGGTGTTTATTGTAAGCATTTCGTCTCCCAGCTTAAAGCTTACCCAAAGTTCTTATACTTTCTTACCTTGCATTAAGCTTTTAGCCAAAAGGAATTTCATTTTGTATCATGTATGCAATTTGATGATAAAGACATCTTATCATACGAGTTAATAGAAGTAATGCTGCAGAAGCGATAGTGGCCAGACAGGCCAATGGTAGCCTAGCCCTTACGGTGGATTATCTTAACGTGTGACGACACTGTCATCCACATATCTACTTCCATGCCATAGCTTGACCGGATGATGATACAGGCTACCAGCTGACCCTCACCTAATCCCTGCTCACCTGGCAGTCCTAGAGGACTAGGTGTGCTGATGAGCCGTCTCCTGGAGACTAAGTTAGATTACCTTCATCTTAGCTTAGTTATAATGGTTAGCTATGTTTACTGAGGTGACTTTCGCTTATTCCGGTTCAGAAAGTAAACTTAAACCAATCGAGGGAACTTAAGTTTTTCCAAACCCTGCACCAGAGAACCCAGTTAATAGACCTCGGTCAATATGACTTACAAGAGAGACATAGAAAAGTAAAGCTAACGAAATCATAAATAACCACATTTACTTAACCTAGTTGTAATGATAAGGTGACTTAGTCAAGTCCACGCCCAAGTACTGGTAAGTCAAGACAGCCTGGCCAACCCCAGGGAAACTGGAACTTTCTTAAACACGAGGATAAATACTAACTACAAACACGAGTTTTTCTCGGAGATTCTTGTGAGGTGGACGTCCCGCTAAACTGGTTAACACATTCAAGGAATGCCGGAGCCAGTGATTCAGTTAAGCTAGTTTTTATCAGGAGTTTATTCATATAATTACTCTGGTTTACTCATGATTTTGACGAGCTGAGGATTTTATGGTTTTGCTTGAGGTTATGTTTGCGCGGGTGGGTCTTTCCTCATGCCTGTCACTGCCAGTCTGTTTCACTAAAGGTTTTATTGTCTTCTTGTTAGTTTATGGCCGTGTTCGTGTGTCTGCTTGACATGTTAGTGTGTCTGCTTCATATGTTAGTGTTCGTGTCTACTTGACATGTTTGTGTTCGTGTGTCTGTTTGACATGTTAGTGTGTCTGCTTGACATGTTAGTGTTCGTGTGTATGCTTGATATGTTAGTGTTCGTGTGTATGCTTGATATGTTAGTGTTCGTGTGTCTACTTGACATGTTTGTGTTCGTGTGTCTGTTTGACATGTTAGTGTGTCTGCTTGACATGTTAGTGTTCGTGTGTCTGCTTGATATGTTAGTGTTCGTGTCTGCTTGACATGTTAGTGTTCGTGTGTCTGCTTGACATGTTAGTGTTCGTGTGTCTGCTTGACATGTTAGTGTTCGTGTGTCTACTTGACATGTTTGTGTTCGTGTGTCTGCTTGACATGTTAGTGTTCGTGTGTCTGCTTGACATGTTAGTGTTCGTGTGTCTGCTTAACATGTTATTGTTCGTGTGTCTGCTTGATGTGTTAGTGTTCGTGTGTCTGCTTGACATGTTAGTGTTCGTGTGTCTGCTTGATATGTACGTGTTCGTGTGTATGCTTGATATGTACGTGTTCGTGTGTATGCTTGAAATGTACGTGTTCGTGTGTTTGCTTGATATGTACGTGTTTGTTTATGCTCGATAAGTACGTGTTCGTATGTATGTTCGTATGTACGTGTTCATGTGTATGCTTGACATGTACGTGTTCGTGTGTATGCTTGATATGTACGTGTTCGTGTGTATGCTTGATATGTACGTGTTCGTGTGTATGCTTGATATGTACGTGTTCGTGTGTAAGCTTGATATGTAAGTTTTCGTTTGTATGCTTGATAGATACGTGTTCGTGTGTATGCTTGACATGTGCGTGTTTGTGTGTCTGTTTTCATGTCGATTTGTGTGCTTGTTTACCTGGATGAATAATGACACCGCCTGACACGAGCTCACTTGTCATGTCGGGTGGGGCCGTGGCGGGATAGATTCGTCGTCTGTTTGTGTTTAAGAAACATCTGATATCAAGTGACGTTAGTAACTATGGAATGGTTAATGAGGGAAGACGTGACGCCTAACGAACGGTGACATGCAGCCACAACCTGACCTGGAATCTGTATGTAAATAAGGGATAACGTTTCAGAGCAGACACTCCCTGGTTCCTCAACCAATGAACTGAGGTTTAGGGAGTCCAGGCGCCAAAATATTATAGTTTATTAATATTTTTTTTATTTCAGTGTATGATGTTAGGGTAGGTAAGGTGACGGTCAATTTATCTGAGCCCATATTCAGTTCAACAATCTCCGACACCCCGCGGTCAGCGGGAAGGTTGGAAGGAAGCAGACGAAAGACGCCCTTCGCCAGGTCGGGAGATGTGTCTGAACCCATTTCATAACCATCTGTCCGCTGGCTTTGGATCAAGACCATTTGCGGCCTCTGTAATCCTTTTGCGCTACCGCTGACAGAATGAGCATGGGCGGCACAATAATCTAGCACAAATAATGGCAAAAATCAATCAAATTAAACCCGGTCTGCTCGGGTGAAGTAGTAACATACCACAAGTATGTAAGATCCAGTCAACTGCAGCAGTCTTCATCACCTGAACTTCATACCGTCTTGGTGTATACACACCGGTAAGTCTTGAGACTGGCAAGCTGAATTTCCACTGCTTTCACCAGTCTCGTAATTCACTGAAAGTCACTTGAGTAGGAACGATAATCATAGACAATGGTCATGAGACTCAAAATCCTGTAAAAAATGAACGAGGAATGTGTCTTAACAACGCTGGGACCAGTACAACGGTTGGAGGAGCAACCATGAGTTTAAATGTCAGTGTTATTCCCAAAGATCATAGATGACGCTTCCCGATTTTTACATTTTTTTCCTCCTATATCTTGCCCAAAAATCTTCACAATGTGACTTACACGAAAGTGTCTGGCTGTCATGTGTAATGCACCGAAACCACAGCTCCCTTTCCACATCCAGGCCCCACAGACCTTTCCATGGTTTACCCCAGACGCTTCACATGCCCTGGTTCAATCCCATTGACAGCACGTCGATCCCTGTATATCACATGGTTCCAATTCACTCTATCCCTTACATGCCTTTCTACCTTCTGTATGTTCAGGCCCTGATCGCTCAAAATCTTTTTCACTCCATCCTTTCACCTCCAATTTGATCTTCCGCTTCTCCTTCTTCCCTCCACCTCTGAAACACATAACCTCTTTGTCAATCTTTCCTCACTCATTCTCTCCATGTGTCCAAACCACTTCAACACACCCTCTTCTGCTCTCTCAACCACACTCTTTTTATTACCACACATACCTCTTACCCTTTCATTACTTACTCGATTGAAACTACTTCACACCACATATTGTCCTCAAACATTTCATTTCCAACCTTTTGTTGGAACCATTATTCATTCATACATACCCATTTTTGTTCTCCGAGGTAACGTTCTTGCCCTCCACACATTCTTCAACGCTCCCAGAACCTTCGCCCCCTCCCCCACCCTGTGACTCACTTCCGCTTCCATGCTTCCATATGCTGTTAAGTCCACTCCTGGATATCTGAAACACTTCACTTCCTCCAGTTTTACTCCATTCAAACTCACCTCCCAATTAACTTGTCCCTCAACCTACTGTACCTAGTAACCTTGCTCTTATTCACATTTACTCTCAACTTTCTTCTTTCACATACTACCAAACTCAGTCACCAACTTCTGCACTCTCTCACCCGAATCAGCCATCAGCACTGTATCATCAGCGAACAACAACTGACTCACTTCCCAAGCCCGTCTGTGCCCCTCTCTCCAAAACTCTTACATTCACCTCCCTAACTATCCCATCCATAAACGAATTAAACAACCATGGAGACATCACGTACCCCTGCCACAGATCGACATCCACTGGGAACCAATCACTTTCCTCTTTTCCTGTTCGTACACATACCTTACATCCTTGGTAAAACCTTTCCACTGTTTCTAGCAACGTACCTCCCACACCATATATATATATATATATATATATATATATATATATATATATATATATATATATATATATATATATATGTGTGTGTGTGTGTGTGTGTGTGTGTGTGTGTGTGGGTGTGTGTGTGTGTGTGTGTATACTTTTTCTCTTTATCTAATACCATTTACATGAGGCTGCTGTTTGCGGTCGTTTACCTCGCAAGAGTTAGGTTTTTGAAAATTGTTTACTATATGTAGTGATCAGCTTCAAGTGGGGCCCACGAGTGAATTATTAACCTATACCACAGCGGGTGGCTTACCTAACCTTTACTCTCAACTTACATTGTACACACATCGTCCTGCTAGACTGGTACCTTCCATTTCTCAATAAGTCCCATCGGATATTCTGAAATACTGACGTGCTTCCAGAACTCGAAGTTGAAATTTCTGCCTGTGAGCGAGAGAGATGTGAAGCGGGGCAAGAGCTGCGCTTCAGAGACCGTTGGGAGTGGCTGGGGCGCCGCCCACCACCCTCGAGCCAGCCTAGTGTCACGGACGGTCTCGCCGTGATGCTCCGTGCGTGTGTACAGCTGCCACCGCCAGTCCTGCTCGCTCACGTGCAGGAGCTGTGCAGCTGCAGCAGTTCACCCACCCACTCACCCGCTGCTTCACCTGTGCGTGATGATAAACATGTTATTTTCATATATTAATCCGTCAGTCTTTGTCAATATGTCTGCATTTATTATTGTCTTTTACAAGTGTCCATCTAAAGGGCAAGGAAGGAATCCGCCTAGACCAAATCGTATAGGGTCTTGGTGCCTGACGTACATAAGTGAAGCACACGTTTGATGGCAGAGAAATTCCGTTCCCCCGAGCCGAGTGAGAGCCGCCCCTGAGGCAAGAGGACACCGCGGCCGCCACTCCACACAGTCGGGGTGCTGGTGGTCAGGTGCGGCAGCCGAGACCCGCGGCCGATGTGGCTTGTGGACTGAGCTGCCCGCACTGACACCTGCACGAGGTACTGCACCCTGTTATTACTGGATGGTTTGTGCCAGACATGTTTGGTGAGGAGGCTGGGGGAGAAAGCGGGGAGGACAGTGTGATGGATGAAGGTAGTGTGGAGGGCTGTATGACGGATGATGGCAGTGGGAGGGCAGTGTGGTGGATGAAGGTAGTGTGATGGACTGTATAAGAAATATTGGTAGTGGGAGGGCATTGTAAGGAGGGATAATGGTAGTGGGGAGGACAGTGTGAGGGATGGTGGTGGTAGTGGGGAGGGTAGCGTGAGGGATGGTGGTGGTAGTGGGGAGGACAGTGTGAGGGATGGATGGTGGTAGTGGGGAGGACAGTGTGAGGGATGGTGGTGGTAGTGGGGAGGACAGTGTGAGGGATGGTGGTGGTAGTGGGGAGGACAGTGTGAGGGATGGTGGTGGTAGTGGGGAGGACAGTGTGAGGGATGGTGGTGGTAGTGGGGAGGACAGTGTGAGGGATGGTGGTGGTAGTGGGGAGGACAGTGTGAGGGATGGTGGTGGTAGTGGGGGAGGACAGTGTGAGGGATGATGGTGGTAGTGGGGAGGACAGTGTGAGGGATGATGGTGGTAGTGGGGAGGACAGTGTGAGGGATGATGGTGGTAGTGGGGAGGACAGTGTGAGGGATGGTGGTGGTAGTGGGGAGGACAGAGTGAGGGATGGTGGTGGTTGGGAGGACCGTGGAGGGATGGTGGTGGTAGTGGGGAGGACAGTGTGAGGGATGGTGGTGGTAGTGGGGAGGACAGTGTGAGGGATGGTGGTGGTAGTGGGGAGGACAGTGTGAGGGATGGTGGTGGTAGTGGGGAGGGTAGCGTGAGGGATGGTGGTGGTAGTGGGGAGGGACAGTGTGAGGGATGGTGGTGGTAGTGGGGAGGACAGCGTGAGGGATGGTGGTGGTAGTGGGGAGGACAGTGTGAGGGATGGTGGTGGTAGTGGGGAGACAGCGTGAGGGATGGTGGTGGTAGTGGGGAGGACAGTGTGAGGGATGATGGTGGTAGTGGGGAGGACAGCGTGAGGGATGGTGGTGGTAGTGGGGAGGACAGTGTGAGGGATGGTGGTGGTAGTGGGGAGGACAGTGTGAGGGATGGTGGTGGTAGTGGGGAGGACAGTGTGAGGGATGGTGGTGGTAGTGGGAGGACAGTGTGAGGGATGGTGGTGGTAGTAGGGAGGACAGTGTGAGGATGGTGGTGGTAGTGGGGAGGACAGTGTGAGGGATGGTGGTGGTAGTGGGGAGGACAGTGTGAGGATGAGTGGTGGTAGTGGGGAGGACAGTGTGAGGGATGGTGGTGGTAGTGGGGAGACAGTGTGAGGGATGGTGGTGGTAGTGGGGAGGACAGTGTGAGGGATGGTGGTGGTAGTGGGGAGGGACAGTGAGGGATGGTGGTGGTAGTGGGGAGGACAGTGTGAGGGGATGGTGGTGGTAGTGGGGAGGACAGCGTGAGGGATGGTGGGTGGTAGTGGGGAGGACAGTGTGAGGGATGGTGGTGGTAGTGGGAGGACAGAGTGAGGGATGGTGGTGGTAGTGGGGAGGACAGGTGTGAGGGATGTGGTGGTAGTGGGGAGGACAGGTGTGAGGGATGGTGGTGGTAGTGGGGAGACAGCGTGAGGGAATGGTGGTGGTAGTGGGAGGACAGTGTGAGGGATGGTGGTGGTAGTGGGGAGGGACAGTGTGAGGGATGGTGGTGGTAGTGGGGAGGACAGTGTGAGGGATGGTGGTGGTAGTGGGGAGGGTAGCGTGAGGGATGGTGGTGGTAGTGGGGAGGACAGTGTGAGGGATGGTGGTGGTAGTGGGGAGGACAGTGTGAGGGATGGTGGTGGTAGTGGGGAGGACAGTGTGAGGGATGGTGGTGGTAGTGGGGAGGGTAGCGTGAGGGATGGTGGTGGTAGTGGGGAGGACAGCGTGAGGGATGGTGGTGGTAGTGGGGAGGACAGTGTGAGGGATGATGGTGGTAGTGGGGAGGACAGTGTGAGGGATGGTGGTGGTAGTGGGGAGGACAGTGTGAGGGATGGTGGTGGTAGTGGGGAGGACAGTGTGAGGGATGATGGTGGTAGTGGGGAGGACAGCGTGAGGGATGATGGTGGTAGTGGGGAGGACAGTGTGAGGGATGGTGGTGGTAGTGGGGAGGACAGTGTGAGGGATGGTGGTGGTAGTGGGGAGGACAGTGTGAGGGATGGTGGTGGTAGTGGGGAGGACAGCGTGAGGGATGGTGGTGGTAGTGGGGAGGACAGTGTGAGGAGTGGGAGGGGATGATGGTGGTAGTGGGGAGGACAGTGTGAGGGATGGTGGTGGTAGTGGGGAGGACAGTGTGAGGGATGGTGGTGGTAGTGGGGAGGACAGTGTGAGGGATGGTGGTGGTAGTGGGGAGGGTAGCGTGAGGGATGATGGTGGTAGTGGGGAGGGTAGCGTGAGGGATGATGGTGGTAGTGGGGAGGACAGTGTGAGGGACGGTGGTAATGATATGTCAGAAAAGATTGTGTATTTAAATAAGGATTACATACGGAGAGGAAGTGAAGAGAAATTTGTATTTAAGATGTAAATAAACCCGCAAGAGGAACTAAGATTAGAAAGCAGAATGGAAGGTGAAAGTGTTGTGGTGGTGGGGGAGGAGGAAGCAACATGGGAGGAGGTCGGGTAAATACCACGACCTGAGATGACGCTTGGCATTATCACTGTTTGTGACGTCACCCTGGTGCTGGCTGGAGGAGTCATGGTGGCTTTCTTATATGGACTCCCTGCCCACCCTGCTCTTTCCCTGCTGGCTCCCTGTCCACCCTGCCTGCTCCCTGCCCACCCGCTCTGCTGGTTCCCTGTTGGCTCATGGCTCCCTCTTGCTGACTCGTTGTTCTCCCTGGTGGCCCCTGGCTCCCTCTTGTAACAAAGGGCCGCACAAAAGATCAACAAATAAGATCAAAGCTCACGGTATAGGAGGTCGAGTCTACGCTTGGACGGTGGAGTGGCTCTCACACAGTAAACAACGCGTGGTATTAAATGGTGAAGCATTGGTTTCACGTGCCAAGTGGGGTAGCACAAGGCTCAGTCCTGGGATCTAGGCTGTTCATTATTTGCAACAACCACCCGGAGACAGCCGACGGCACGAAATTGGGAAATATGACTCAAGATTCGGAGGGATTTAGACAAGCTGGTAGAGAAGTCAGAGACATGGCAAACAGATTTTAACGTAGACCAATGCAGAGCACTGGAGTCTGGTGCGAGAAATATAAATCGTCTGTACAAAATGTTTGGTCAACCATTATCAGAAGCTGAAGAAGAAAACGACCTTGGAGTGATTATCAGCAATGACTTGTAATAAGGATAACAATGCGTAGCTGCGTATAATAAAGCCATTTATACGCTAGATTGCGTAGCTAAAGATGAAAACTACAACACAAAGAATACAATCCTCACCCTCTATAGTGCGCTGGTCAGACCTCACTGAGAAAATGCTGTTCATTTTTTGGGCAACCTGGTCAAAGATGAAGATAAACTAGAACCAGTTCAGAGAAGACCATCCAAGCTCATCCCTTCACTCAGATATAAGTCTGATGTGGAAAAACTCAAAAATCCTAAAATCATTCCCTCAAAAAACTGTGCAAAATTTGAGGGTATAAGATAAAAGTTCTCCATATATTTGATATCCTCGACAATATAGCATTCAGCAGTTCTTAATTTTAGACAGAGATTCATTGACCAGAAATAACTATATGAATATTTTTTCAGTTGGAGGCGTATAGAATATTGAAATGAACTCCCTCCACAATAGATGCAGACTGTCGCTATCTTCAAATCGAGCCTAAACGAATACTTCAGTGATATCTCTCATCAGGAAATAATCCTCTCCTTTAACCCTGTCTTTCTTTAGCAGACTCCAGGCCCAGCACAGACGGTGTTAGACTTGGTAATGAACTTTTCCCGCTCATACAGAGGTATAAGTTTGTTGAGTATTCCTGGTAAATTATATGGGAGGGTATTGATTGAGAGGGTGAAGGCATGTACAGAGCATCAGATTGGGGAAGAGCAGTGCGGTTTCAGAAGTGGTAGAGGATGTGTGGATCAGGTGTTTGCTTTGAAGAATGTATGTGAGAAATACTTAGAAAAGCAAATGGATTTGTATGTAGCATTTATGGATCTGGAGAAGGCATATGATAGAGTTGATAGAGATGCTCTGTGGAAGGTATTAAGAATATATGGTGTGGGAGGCAAGTTGTTAGAAGCAGTGAAAAGTTTTTATCGAGGATGTAAGGCATGTGTACGTGTAGGAAGAGAGGAAAGTGATTGGTTCTCAGTGAATGTAAGTTTGCGGCAGGGGTGTGTGATGTCTCCATGGTTGTTTAATTTGTTTATGGATGGGGTTGTAAAGGAGGTAAATGCAAGAGTCCTGGAAAGAGGGGCAAGTATGAAGTCTGTTGGGGATGAGAGAGCTTGGGAAGTGAGTCAATTGTTGTTCGCTGATGATACAGCGCTGGTGGCTGATTCATGTGAGAAACTGCAGAAGCTGGTGACTGAGTTTGGTAAAGTGTGTGGAAGAAGAAAGTTGAGAGTAAATGTGAATAAGAGCAAGGTTATTAGGTACAGTAGGGGTGAGGGTCAAGTCAATTGGGAGGTGAGTTTGAATGGAGAAAAACTGGAGGAAGTGAAGTGTTTTAGATATCTGGGAGTGGATCTGTCAGCGGATGGAACCATGGAAGCGGAAGTGGATCATAGGGTGGGGGAGGGGGCGAAAATTTTGGGAGCCTTGAAAAATGTGTGGAAGTCGAGAACATTATCTCGGAAAGCAAAAATGGGTATGTTTGAGGGAATAGTGGTTCCAACAATGCTGTATGGTTGCGAGGCGTGGGCTATGGATAGAGATGTGCGCAGGAGGATGGATGTGCTGGAAATGAGATGTTTGAGGACAATGTGTGGTGTGAGGTGGTTTGATCGAGTAAGTAACGTAAGGGTAAGAGAGATGTGTGGAAATAAAAAGAGCGTGGTTGTGAGAGCAGAAGAGGGTGTTTTGAAATGGTTTGGGCACATGGAGAGAATGAGTGAGGAGAGATTGACCAAGAGGATATATGTGTCGGAGGTGGAGGGAACGAGGAGAAGAGGGAGACCAAATTGGAGGTGGAAAGATGGAGTGAAAAAGATTTTGTGTGATCGGGGCCTGAACATGCAGGAGGGTGAAAGGAGGGCAAGAAATAGAGTGAATTGGAGTCATGTGGTATACAGGGGTTGACGTGCTGTCAGTGGATTGAAGCAAGGCATGTGAAGCGTCTGGGGTAAACCATGGAAAGCTGTGTAGGTATGTATATTTGCGTGTGTGGACGTGTGTATGTACATGTGTATGGGGGGGGGGGGCATTTCTTTCGTCTGTTTCCTTGCGCTACCTCGCAAACGCGGGAGACAGCGACAAAGTATAAAAAAAAAAAAAAAAAAAAACAAGAAAGGGGAGGATTTCCAGCCACCCGCTCCCTCCCCTTTTAGTCGCCTTCTACGACACGCAGGGAATACGTGGGAAGTATTCTTTCTCCCCTATCCCCAGGGATAATATATATATATATATATATATATGTGTGTGTGTGTGTGTGTGTGTGTGTGTATATATACTTTTTCTCTTTATCTAATACCATTTACATGAGGCTGCTGTTTGCGGTCGTTTACCTCGCAAGAGTTAGGTTTTTGAAAATTGTTTACTATATGTAGTGATCAGCTTCAAGTGGGGCCCACGAGTGAATTATTAACCTATACCACAGCGGGTGGCTTACCTAACCTTTACTCTCAACTTACATTGTACACACATCGTCCTGCTAGACTGGTACCTTCCATTTCTCAATAAGTCCCATCGGATATTCTGAAATACTGACGTGCTTCCAGAACTCGAAGTTGAAATTTCTGCCTGAGGTCGAGAGAGATGTGAAGCGGGGCAAGAGCTGCGCTTCAGAGACCGTTGGGAGTGGCTGGGGCGCCGCCCACCACCCTCGAGCCAGCCTAGTGTCACGGACGGTCTCGCCGTGATGCTCCGTGCGTGTGTACAGCTGCCACCGCCAGTCCTGCTCGCTCACGTGCAGGAGCTGTGCAGCTGCAGCAGTTCACCCACCCACTCACCCGCTGCTTCACCTGTGCATGATGATAAACATGTTATTTTCATACATTAATCCGTCAGTCTTTGTCAATATGTCTGCATTTATTATTGTCTTTTACAAGTGTCCATCTAAAGGGCAAGGAAGGAATCCGCCTAGACCAAATCGTATAGGGTCTTGGTGCCTGACGTACATAAGTGAAGCACACGTTTGATGGCAGAGAAATTCCGTTCCCCCGAGCCGAGTGAGAGCCGCCCCTGAGGCAAGAGGACACCGCGGCCGCCACTCCACACAGTCGGGGTGCTGGTGGTCAGGTGCGGCAGGCAAGACCCGCGGCCGATGTGGCTTGTGGACTGAGCTGCCCGCACTGACACCTGCACGAGGTGCTGCACCCTGTTATTACTGGATGGTTTGTGCCAGACATGTTTGGTGAGGAGGCTGGGGGAGAAAGCGGGGAGGACAGTGTGATGGATGAAGGTAGTGTGGAGGGCTGTATGACGGATGATGGCAGTGGGAGGGCAGTGTGGTGGATGAAGGTAGTGTGATGGACTGTATAAGAAATATTGGTAGTGGGAGGGCATTGTAAGGAGGGATAATGGTAGTGGGGAGGACAGTGTGAGGGATGGTGGTGGTAGTGGGGAGGACAGTGTGAGGGATGGTGGTGGTAGTGGGGAGGACAGTGTGAGGGATGGTGGTGGTAGTGGGGAGGACAGTGTGAGGGATGGTGGTGGTAGTGGGGAGGACAGCGTGAGGGATGGTGGTGGTAGTGGGGAGGGTAGCGTGAGGGATGGTGGTGGTAGTGGGGAAGACAGTGTGAGGGATGGTGGTGGTAGTGGGGAGGACAGTGTGAGGGATGGTGGTGGTAGTGGGGAGGACAGTGTGAGGGATGGTGGTGGTAGTGGGGAGGACAGTGTGAGGGATGGTGGTGGTAGTGGGGAGGACAGCGTGAGGGATGGTGGTGGTAGTGGGGAGGACAGTGTGAGGGATGGTGGTGGTAGTGGGGAGGACAGTGTGAGGGATGGTGGTGGTAGTGGGGAGGACAGTGTGAGGGATGGTGGTGGTAGTGGGGAGGACAGCGTGAGGGATGGTGGTGGTAGTGGGAGGACAGTGTGAGGATGGTGGTGGTAGTGGGGAGGACAGTGTGAGGGATGGTGGTGGTAGTGGGGAGGACAGTGTGAGGGATGGTGGTGGTAGTGGGGAGGACAGTGTGAGGGATGGTGGTGGTAGTGGGGAGGAAGCGTGAGGGATGGTGGTGGTAGTGGGGAGGACAGTGTGAGGGATGGTGGTGGTAGTGGGGAGGACAGTGTGAGGGATGGTGGTGGTAGTGGGGAGGACAGTGTGAGGGATGGTGGTGGTAGTGGGGAGGACAGTGTGAGGGATGGTGGTGGTAGTGGGGAGGGACAGTGTGAGGGATGATGGTGGTAGTGGGGAGGACAGCGTGAGGGATGGTGGTGGTAGTGGGGAGGACAGTGTGAGGGATGGTGGTGGTAGTGGGGAGGACAGTGTGAGGGATGGTGGTGGTAGTGGGGAGGACAGTGTGAGGGATGGTGGTGGTAGTGGGGAGGACAGCGTGAGGGATGGTGGTGGTAGTGGGGAGGACAGTGTGAGGGATGGTGGTGGTAGTGGGGAGGACAGTGTGAGGGATGGTGGTGGTAGTGGGGAGGACAGTGTGAGGGATGGTGGTGGTAGTGGGGAGGGTAGCGTGAGGGATGGTGGTGGTAGTGGGGAGGACAGTGTGAGGGATGGTGGTGGTAGTGGGGAGGACAGTGTGAGGGATGGTGGTGGTAGTGGGGAGGACAGTGTGAGGGATGGTGGTGGTAGTGGGGAGGGTAGCGTGAGGGATGGTGGTGGTAGTGGGGAGGACAGCGTGAGGGATGGTGGTGGTAGTGGGGAGGACAGTGTGAGGGATGATGGTGGTAGTGGGGAGGACAGTGTGAGGGATGGTGGTGGTAGTGGGGAGGACAGTGTGAGGGATGGTGGTGGTAGTGGGGAGGACAGTGTGAGGGATGATGGTGGTAGTGGGGAGGACAGCGTGAGGGATGATGGTGGTAGTGGGGAGGACAGTGTGAGGGATGGTGGTGGTAGTGGGGAGGACAGTGTGAGGGATGGTGGTGGTAGTGGGGAGGACAGTGTGAGGGATGGTGGTGGTAGTGGGGAGGACAGCGTGAGGGATGGTGGTGGTAGTGGGGAGGACAGTGTGAGGGATGTGGTGGTAGTGGGGAGGGTAGCGTGAGGGATGATGGTGGTAGTGGGGAGGGTAGCGTGAGGGATGATGGTGGTAGTGGGGAGGACAGTGTGAGGGATGGTGGTGGTAGTGGGGAGGACAGTGTGAGGGATGGTGGTGGTAGTGGGGAGGGTAGCGTGAGGGATGATGGTGGTAGTGGGGAGGACAGTGTGAGGGATGGTGGTGGTAGTGGGGAGGACAGTGTGAGGGATGGTGGTGGTAGTGGGGAGGACAGCGTGAGGGATGATGGTGGTAGTGGGGAGGACAGTGTGAGGGATGGTGGTGGTAGTGGGGAGGACAGTGTGAGGGATGGTGGTGGTAGTGGGGAGGGCAGCGTGAGGGATGGTGGTGGTAGTGGGGAGGACAGTGTGAGGGATGGTGGTGGTAGTGGGGAGGACAGTGTGAGGGACGGTGGTAATGATATGTCAGAAAAGATTGTGTATTTAAATAAGGATTACATACGGAGAGGAAGTGAAGAGAAATTTGTATTTAAGATGTAAATAAACCCGCAAGAGGAACTAAGATTAGAAAGCAGAATGGAAGGTGAAAGTGTGGTGGTGGGTGGGGGAGGAGGAAGCATCATGGGAGGAGGTCGGGTAAATACCACGACCTGAGATGACGCTTGGCATTATCACTGTTTGTGACGTCACCCTGGTGCTGGCTGGAGGAGTCATGGTGGCTCTCTTATATGGACTCCCTGCCCACCCTGCTCTTTCCCTGCTGGCTCCCTGTCCACCCTGCCTGCTCCCTGCCCACCCGCTCTGCTGGTTCCCTGTTGGCTCATGGCTCCCTCTTGCTGACTCGTTGTTCTCCCTGGTGGCCCCTGGCTCCCTCTTGTAACAAAGGGCCGCACAAAAGATCAACAAATAAGATCAAAGCTCACGGTATAGGAGGTCGAGTCTACGCTTGGACGGTGGAGTGGCTCTCACACAGTAAACAACGCGTGGTATTAAATGGTGAAGCATTGGTTTCACGTGCCAAGTGGGGTAGCACAAGGCTCAGTCCTGGGATCTAGGCTGTTCATTATTTGCAACAACCACCCGGAGACAGCCGACGGCACGAAATTGGGAAATATGACTCAAGATTCGGAGGGATTTAGACAAGCTGGTAGAGAAGTCAGAGACATGGCAAACAGATTTTAACGTAGACCAATGCAGAGCACTGGAGTCTGGTGCGAGAAATATAAATCGTCTGTACAAAATGTTTGGTCAACCATTATCAGAAGCTGAAGAAGAAAACGACCTTGGAGTGATTATCAGCAACGACTTGTAATAAGGATAACAATGCCTAGCTGCGTATAATAAAGCCATTTATACGCTAGATTGCGTAGCTAAAGATGAAAACTACAACACAAAGAATACAATCCTCACCCTCTATAGTGCGCTGGTCAGACCTCACTGAGAAAATGCTGTTCATTTTTTGGGCAACTTGGTCAAAGATGAAGATAAACTAGAACTAGTTCAAAGAAGACCATCCAAGCTCATCCCTTCACTCAGAAATAAGTCTGATGTGGAAAAACTCAAAAAATCCTAAAATTATTCCCTCAAAAAACTGTGCAAAGTTTGAGGGTATAAGATAAAAGTTCTCCAGATAATAGATATCCTCGACAATATAGCATTCAACAGTTCTTAATTTCAGACAGAGATTCATTGACCAGAAATAACTATATGAATATTTTTTCAGATGGAGGCGTATGGAATATTGAAATGAACTCCCTCCACACGTAATAGATGCAGACTGTCGCTATCTTCAAATCGAGCCTAAACGAATACTTCAGTGATATCTCTCGTCAGGAAATAATCCTCTCCTTTAACCCTGTCTTTCTTCAGCAGACTCCAGACCCAGCACAGACGGTGTTAGACTTGGTAGTGAACTTTTCCCGCTCATACTTTCCTATAGAATTTCCATGGCAGTGTCTCCCATACTCCATGGTTGTTTTTCTTCTTTTTTTGTTGAGCCAGGGGGAGTGGGGGTTGAAAGGGATGCTATGTTATACTTTCCTGCTTTTGCCATAATGTTAGGTCGTCAGCCGATAACCTCGTCATGGACCATCGTGTTCCCTGTCCCTCCTATGTACTCCTCTGGTCACTCAAACTGGCTACCTGTCCTCCCTGTTGGACCCCATTGCCTCCCCTACCAATTTCCCTCTTTCCTTGTCAGCCCCCACCCCACCTTACCCACTCTTTCCCTGCACCGCCGCCAGTTTCCCGCCTAGCCAGCTGTGCATCACAACACTGGTGTTGCAGGAGATGCAGCAGCACGGGGCGGGGAGGAGCGGCATCAGGGGCGTAGCAAAAAAAAATGCTCAACACTGGGACAGAGCAAGGGATATCCTGCACTAAGGACAGTGCACTTGAGATGAATCTCTTAACATAACTGAAACTTCTGCCTTGTGATAGAGACAATGTTGTCACTACAGAAGTGTTAAAACCATATTGCCATAGAAACAAATGAATCTAAATAGATCCAAGTAACAGCCGCTCACATGATAAGATGTGGAATTCATCAGCTGTTAAGATTAGGAAGTAAATGCATATCTCGTTTCCCCAGTAGATGTCTGCCTTTCACAGTACCATAACTACTGATCTACCGAAGAAACTAATATCTAGCAATCATTGCCTTCAACATTAGAAACATACAGAAACATCAGACTGACAATAACATAGCCCAGAGCATCTATACAGACGGTTCTCTCAACACTACCACTAGGAGGGCAGGCAGTGATGCCATTGTGATCCAGACCAATGGTAATAGATTGGAGAGAATGTTAGAATAGTACAGTAAGCATCTACCCTACAAACTGAATTGTTCGCCACAGTCATCGCTCTTGAGCTGGCAGAAACTGTAACCACAAACACTTTAGTTCTATCTGATTGTTTATCCTCCCTCCTCGTACATAACATCCTGAGATCAATTTGTAACATAATCGCTGAAGCCAGAGAGGTAGGTATGCCAGCGTCATTGGTCAAAGGATTCAAACTGATTCGTTATGGATTCCCTCCCGATCTTGATAAAGTTCATGTTTTAGCCTAACTTGCACTTGATGAAAAGGCTGTAAAAAAAAGAAAAAAAAAACTGAGCTGTCCAGTCAGAAGTTCTTTTTATAAAAGATTGTCGTCAGTAAGGAACTAACAGATCTATCTAAAGCAAATAGACGAGCGCAGATAGACGCTAAAAAATCCCTTGTCCATCACAGTGAGATGTGTACAGTGAAATGTATATGGAGGAAGTAATAAGATCACCAGATTTCATAATGTAACTGCTAGACTAAGGCTAGGTTATAGGTACTATTGGCGCTTTGGCCTAACTGGAGATGTTAATCATGTGAATTGTAAAGTTTGTGGTCAAAGATTTGGACACAAACTAGAACACTATGTCTTAAAATGTGAAAAACAGAGCCTTTTAGTGAAATGTCTAAACAAACCCTCTTAGAAATATCACACCTTATTGTTGATGACAAGATACCTGAAACTGTATCCTGTTTTTGCAACTGTTAGATAAATTTACTGTAGGAAAGACTGTCGGCTTATGATATGAACCAACTTTGTGTCATTATTCTGTAATCCTTTTGCGCTACTGCTCACAGGATGAGCACTGGCGCCACATAGCGGTAGAAACCAATATTGAAATCTACCTGGCAAGCAGTACACTGATTCGTAAATCTTAGAGACCTCCTGTCTTTGAGTTGTGGGGAGTGTAGAGGGTGAAAGGTGGAAGTTGAGCCAGACTGGGCCATGCCAGGCCAGGAACCCGCCATGTTTAACCAACAAACAGAAGAGGACATTAGTGGAGCGACCTGGGCCTGCCCGCCTGCACCGTTAAGATAATTGCCGCGAGTTATGCTTGATAAATACTTTCTTTCTGTCAACAGGCGGGAAGGTGATGGTCGCGAGAGGCCGCCACCCGAGTCACCTGGCTGATGGTTGTGTACACACCACCTACACCCAGGACCCTTCCTGCTGGGGTAGTGGTTGTGTACACACCACCTACACCCAGGACCCTTCCTGCTGGGGTAGTGGTTGTGTACACACCACCTACACCCAGGACCCTTCCTGCTGGGGTAGTGGTTGTGTACACACCACCTACACCCAGGACCCTTCCTGCTGGGGTAGTGGTTGTGTACACACACCACCTACACCCAAGACCCTTGCTGCTGGGGTAGTGGTTGTGTACACACCACTTACACACACGACCCATGCTGCTGTGTTAGTGGTTGTGTACACACACCACCTACACCCAGGACCCGAGCTGCTGGGTTAGTGGCTGCAGTGGAACTGTCGCCTTGACAGTTTGCTGTAGTGGTGGTTGGTTACAGATTATGGTGATAGTGGTTAGTTGTGGTAGCGGTGAGGGCGAGTTCAGTTGGAGAGCGTGGTGTTTGTGCAACGGATGAATGTACAAAGTTCACATCCAGGCATTGGAGCAGAAAGTGCACACACCACAACACGGCCGCCTGTAGAGGGCCTCTTGACCTGCCACGTCCACGTACCACGATCCTGGCGCCTGTAGAGGGCCTTGTGACATGCCTCGTCCACACACCACGATCCTGCTGCCTGTAGAGGGCCTTGTGACATGCCTCGTCCACACACTACGATCCTGCCACCTGTAGAGGTCCTCGTGACCTGCCACGTCCACGTACCACGATCCTGCCGCCTGTAGAGGGCCTTGTAACCTGCCTTGTCCACACACCACGATCCTGCCGCCTGTAGAGGTCCCCGCGACCAGGTCCGCACACTGGGACACGACATCCCCTTATGACCAGTTGGTCCCCGTAAGTAGTTATCCGTCTGGTACCAGCAGAAGGTGATGCAAGAGCAGAGTTGACTGTAAGGATGCTGGAGGTCGCCTGCGGCGAAATCGCATCCGCTCAAAACGTTGATCTAAGATATAATGACCGGCCAGAAGGATTTGCACCTGAATATGTTTACAGATGATGCTATGCTTATGAGAGAAAAGGGGAATGAAGCGAGGGTTGTGTCTACTTACAGAGAGACACTGAGGAGCTGCAGAGCTGGTATGGTTGATGAAGCTCACCCCGAGCAAATGCAGTGAAGATAGGACACAGTGAAAGAAAGCCTCGACATAATCTGGCAGGAAACTAGTTCCATTAGGGTGTGTGTGAAAGGGACTTAGGAATCGAAATTGTTCATACCTAACCTCTGGCTAGAACATCACTGCAGAATACTCATCTCCAGTTTGGTCACCTAACAAAGGGGAAGATGAAGAGCTAATGGAGAAGGTTCAGAGGAGGGCATAGATGGTCACTAAAATAAGAGAGATGAGCTACAGGGGAAGGTTAGAGGATTTGAATTTGCCCACTTTGGAAGAGAGAAGAGTGAGGGTTGACTTGATCATATCTTTTAAGATCTTAAACAGATCGATGACTTAGACGTAAACATTTGTTGGAGAGATGAAGGATAGAACAACCAGACAACATAAAATGAAATTAAATGAGACTTTTTGAAAAACATGTAAAGAATTACTTTTATAGTATAAGAGTAATGGATAAATGGTGAATGGAATAGGATGACTAAGGAAAGGGTTAATGCGGACACCATACATGAATTTAATAAGTCGTATCATGATAGAGGTGGATGTCCGAGAGATGGGGCTCCATGAATGCAAAACTCCCTCCATGTACAGCACAAAGTGATGATTACACATACATTACACATACATATTCATGCCTCTCAGTCACCATAAGGAGGCAGAAGGTACTGGATGGTCAGTTTATTAGTTTATGATGGGTGGAGTGTGGTAACATGGCCCTGACCCCCTACCATCTTGCCTCCACCTCCCAATCTGACTCCCTCTCTCCCTCCCAGGCCCCTCCCTTCCGTCCTGGGTCCACCATCTCACCTCATATAACTGCAGATGCGGCACTCACTCACCAGCATAACTTTTACTAAAGGTTCCCCTCAAGGCGAGTGGCAGGTACCCCGACAGTTTTTTTTATCCATTGTGGTGGTGACTGAGCACTGATGACCTCACCTAAAATGGTTCGTGGCAATGTTTCCAAATGCTTCACAAAGTAAAAAGAGTAATTTTCCTCCTCCGTCAGGATAGTTAGGATGCAGCAAGTGGCGCACACGGCTAAATCAAGGTTGTTGATATTCCTCAGTACAAGATGGAGTCAAGAATGATGTTGCTGCCATAGTCTGGGCGGCGGGGATGTGTGTAGTCACAAGGAAGTGTAGAGGGAGGGAGTGTGCGTGAAACTGTGCTGTGTGGAGGGAGGCGGCTGGTGTCTCCCTGGCTGCGGCGGTGGTGCACCTCCGCTGCCCCGGCTGGCTGACCTCTAGTGTCTCCACCCACTCTACCTTATCTTCACATTCCTCGCTCTACTCCCTGCTCAAGCCTACCCCTCGCTCCAAGCCTGCTTTACCCTACCACACGTCTCACATTCAGTCCTACACCTGCACCATCCCACACTCTGACACTTCTCATAACACCGGACCTACACCCATGTTAACGGTAGGTCCATCACCCCTACTCCGGCCTTACCTGTACACCCCAGTACCTGGACCTCTACTCTCTCAACACCTGCTCCTACACCCCAGTACCTTCTGCCACTTCCATTACCTGGCCCTACACCTCAGTACCTTGTCCTACACCGTCACTATCTGGCCTTCTGCCCCAGTACCTGGCCCTACTCCCTAGTCCCTGGCCCTACAACCCAGTACCTGGCTCTACACCCCAATATCTGGCCCTGCACCCCAGTACCTGGCCCCTACACCCCAGTACCTGGCCCTACAACCCAGTACCTGGCCCTACACACCAGTACCTGGCCCTACAACCCTGTACCTGGCCCTGGTTCATCATTATAACTCATAGTTTTTGTAAGAAGCAGATAACTCTCCCTCGAGCCAAGTGGTTCGTTCCTGTGGACGCTGACGAATTGGCAGGCAGTGTGTGGGCGGGGGCGGGGCGAGGCGGGGCGTGATGATACGGGGAGAGGCGGGACGGGGCAGGGCGGGGCGGGGTAGTAAGACTGACTGGCCACTGGTTACAGGACAGTCTACACCAAATGATAAATCAGATGACTTCGCGAGTCTTATCTCCGAGGCTTAATTGAGGCGAGGACTAAAAACGGGTTTATCAGGAGAACATAAACCACACCAGCTGTTCCGTTCCTTTGTTTACGGTGAGGGCGAACATTAATGGAGCAGGAGAGGGAGGAAGGCTTGGGGAAGAATAGAGGGAGGGGGGTAAAAATGCGACTTTGGCCCGTGTTGTTATTCCCAGGTGGTGTGTGTGTGTGTGTGTGTGTGTGTGTGTGTGACTGGGGACACTCCTTAACGCAGGTGGTGTAAGTTACTATTTTGTCACCATCGTCACCATTACTACCAGGTTCACCATCATCACCACGACCAGAGCCGTCACCATCTGCTCTACCAGCATGGACGATACACCAGGACGAACATAATGCCCTGGCTGCCTACCCTGATCACCAGTTCTGGCTACCAGTCCTTATCACCAGTTCTGGTCGTCGCCAGTCCCGGTCACCAGTTCTGGTCGTCACCAGTCCTGGCCACCAGTCCTGGCCACCAGGCCGTATCACCAGTTCTGGTCGTCACCAGTCCTGGCCACCAGTTCTGGCCACCAGTCCTGGCCACCAGTCCTGGCCACCTGCCCTGGTCACCAGTCCTGGCTACCTGCTCCGGTCACCAGTCCTAGTGACCGGAGACATAGAGAGGGGCCACTGCCACCAGACGCCAGGCTTCCAGACTCCTGGAACTCTGTCTCTGGAAAGAAATGCAAAAACTCCACAACGTATTTTGCATCCCCGGGAGAGAAAGTCTGGACTCTGGCGGCGTAAAAGTTGATACCGCCACACGGCGCTACTCCATCACGGAGGACGCCAAGCCATCTGCATATGATGCCGACTCTTACAGCTACCGACAGTTACAACTACCGACTGTTACAGCTACCGACTGTTACAACTACTGACAGTTACAACTACCGACAGTTACAACTACCGATTGCTACAGTTACCCGACAGTTACAACTACCGACAGTTACAACTACCGACTGTTACAGCTACCGACTGTTACAACTACTGACAGTTACAACTACCGACAGTTACAACTACCGACTGTTACAGTTACCCGACAGTTACAACTACTGACAGTTACAGCTACCGACAGTTACAACTACCGACAGTTACAACTACCGACTGTTACAGTTACCGACTGTTACAGTTACCCGACAGTTACAACTACCGACAGTTACAACTACCGACTGTTACAGTTACCCGACAGTTACAACTACTGACAGATCCAGCTACTAACTGTTAATGTTATAACCACAACAGCGCCGACATCCCACACCACAGAAATGTTTGAGGGGAGCCGAGGATGAACACAACTCAAGACGTCTTGCTTCTCACACAGTTGCTCGACCGCGATGATGGAATTGTGGAGGCGCTGAAGAACAAATGGAATACAACAGTGGTATACGTACTCAGATTGTGGCAAAATCCGTACGATCGGAATAAATGGATGTGTGGGAAGACCTTGTTTACAAACAGATGACCACACGTTTTGGTAAACCATGATGTATCTAGTGCCGCCACCGTAAACCAGGATGTATCTAGTGCCGCCACTGTAAACCAGGATGTATCTAGTGCCACCACTGTAAACCAGGATGTATCTAGTGCCGCCACTGTAAACCAGGATGTATCTAGTGCCACCACTGTAAACCAGGATGTATCTAGTGCCACCACTGTAAACCAGGATGTATCTAGTGCCGCCACTGTAAATCAGGATGTATCTAGTGCCGCCACTGTAAACCAGGATGTATCTAGTGCCGCCACTGTAAACCAGGATGTATCTAGTGCCGCACTGTAAACCAGGATGTATCTAGTGCCGCCACTGTAAACCAGGATGTATCTAGTGCCGCCACTGTAAACCAGGATGTATCTAGTGCCGCCACTGTAAACCAGGATGTATCTAGTGCCGCCACTGTAAACCAGGATGTATCTAGTGCCGCCACTGTAAACCAGGATGTATCTAGTGCCGCCACTGTAAACCAGGATGTATCTAGTCCCACCACTGTTAAAAGAAAGTAAAATCTTTTCTCAAGGAAATATAGTCTCACTTCTGTCATGTTCGTAAATAACGTAAATTCAAATCAGTCTCACGTCATCTTCTGCAGATAATAATTATCAGACGAAATAATAAAAGACGATACGAGATTGGAAAGTCATGAACTCAGTCTCTCCGTGGACCATTGTTGATAAATCAATTTTTAACGGTGTAGAATCACCGACTACTTCGTTATAAAGACACCAAGCAATAAAAGAACCACTATAGAATATCAAACACATACAGACACCAACCGATTTCGAGAGCAGAAATGGAACAACAAAAGAATGCTTAATTTATAATGTCTGGTAACCAAACCTTTAGTGAACAAGGCAGAGTAACATGTGTCTCGCATCCAGAGAGCCGTTAGACTCTCATATACTACTGTCCTGCTCTGTACATATGTGTGGGACGAGATGCTGCAGGGTTAGGCACCGTGCAAGATCTCTCTCTCACATCTGACACGGACACTTGTGTGTCACTCACCCGCTGGGGACGACTGAACACACTGAGGCATTCCTCTGCTGCAAGGCGGACCGTCAGCACGTCATAACTCACACTAGGGAAAGCTCCTGGAAGGCATGGCTGCCAATGCACACCCAAAAAATAGGGTCGCTCTTGGCGGGAGAGGCAGGATGATTCTGTATATATTACCAGTGAAATTAAGAGATGTATTAAGCTCAGAATGAGACAGACTTAACCACCCACATGAAGGCTGTTGAACACAGTGGCTGCTGCCATTACAGGCATTGTGTACTGTATGTTGGAGGTGTTTTACAAGCGCCAGGATAAGTATTCTACAAAGTGTACCAGTCTAGATGAGCCACGATGTGGTGGGCGCGAGGCCTACGGGCGGCCTGCCGCAGCCTCGCACAGCCTAACTGAGCAAAGCCGAAGACCGAGACGTGGAGGGTGGATGAGATCCGAAACCATCGTAAGGTCAGGTCATCATCACCATCACCACTACGAACACCATCACTGTCACCATCATCAGGATAACATCACGATCATCACCATCACCACTACGAACACCATCACTGTCACCATCATCAGGATAACATCACGATCATCACCATCACCACT
This sequence comes from Panulirus ornatus, assembly GCF_036320965.1. NCBI lineage: Eukaryota > Metazoa > Arthropoda > Malacostraca > Decapoda > Palinuridae > Panulirus > Panulirus ornatus. The sequence continues at coordinate 13,977,934 of NC_092258.1, read as the reverse complement.
ACGATCACTACTGACTCAGCACATTATGATAGTCATCATTATCACCACCGATATCATCATCACTATCACAGCTGCACAACCAAAGCCACCATCATCAGTACAACAGCAGCACTATTATCACCATCACCATCTACATAGACGTCACTATCACTCCCACTACGGTCACCAGGCTAACCATCATCACCATTTCCATCACCATTACATTGCCACCAACGACTTCATCAATTTCATCGTCACCATCATCATCACTATTACAACCACTGTATAACCATCACCATTGTCACCAACGTCAGCTGTCACAATCACATCTGTCATCACCATATTCACCACATCACTATCATCTCCATCACCAGCACCACCACCACTATCACCAGCAACACCACCACCGACATCACCATTATCACCATCAACACCTCCACCACCTCCACTGACATCACCACCATCACCTGCACCAACACCACCATCACCATCAACATCACCACCGACATCACTATTACCACCTCGACCAACAACACCACCATCACCACCTTCACCAACACCACCATCACTCCCTCCACCAACAACACCACCATCACCACCTCCACCAACAACACCACCATCCTCATTTCACCAACAACACCACCATCACCACCTCCATCAGCAACACCACCATCAGCAACACCAACAACACCACCATCACCACCTCCACCAACAACACCACCATCACCACCTCCACCAACAACACCACCATCCTCATTTCCACCAACAACACCACCATCACCACCTCCATCAGCAACACCACCATCAGCAACACCGTCAACACCAACAACACCACCATCACCACCTCCATCAGCAACACCGTCAACACCAACAACACCACCGTCACCATCTTCACCAACAACACCACCATCACTACCTCCACTAACAATACCACCCTTACTACCTCCACCAACACCACCATCACTACCTCCATCACCAACATCACCATCACCACCTCCATCACCAGCACCACCATCGCCACCTCCACCAGCAACACCATCATCACCACCTCCGTCACCATCACCACATCACCACTACCACCAACAACACCACCATCACCACCCCCATCACCAACACCACCATATCCACCTCCATCAACAACAACACCATCACCACCTCCACCAGCATCACCATCGTCACCACCTCCGTCACCAACACCTTCGTCACCACTATAACCAACAACACCACCATCACCACCTCCACCAACAACACAACCATCACCACCTTCACCAACAACACCACCATCACCACCTCCACCAACAACACCACCATCACCACCTCCACCAACAACACAACCATCACCACCTTCACCAACAACACCACCATCACCACCTCCACCAACAACACAACCATCACCACCTTCACCAACAACACAACCATCACTACCTCCAACAACACAACCATCACTACCTCCAACAACACAACCATCACTACCTCCAACAAAGCCATCACTACCTCCAACAACACCAGCAGCAGCTGTGAGAGCGGCAGGTCATCCCAGCAGAGGAGCGGGTGAGGGTGGAACAGATCATGTCTGGCTGAGCAGAGAGCAGTGAAAGTTGAGGTCACGTCCAAGTCGACCCTCCAGGTCTAGGGGCCCCGCCAGCTGGAGTCGTGTCCAGGTTGACCCTCTAGGTCTAGGGGCCCCACCAGCTGGGGTCGTGTCCAGGTTGACCCTCCAGGTCTAGGGGCCCCGCCAGCTGGAGTCGTGTCCAGGTGACCCTCCAGGTCTGGGGGCCCCACCAGCTGGGGTCGTGTCCAGGTTGACCCTCCAGGTCTAGGGGCCCCGCCAGCTGGGGTCGTGTCCAGGTTGACCCTCCAGGTCTAGGGGCCCCACCAGCTGGAGTCGTGTCCAGGTTGACCCTCCAGGTCTAGGGGCCCCGCCAGCTGGAGTCGTGTCCAGGTTGACCCTCCAGGTCTAGGGGCCCCGCCAGCTGGAGTCGTGTCCAGGTTGACCCTCCAGGTCTAGGGGCCCCGCCAGCTGGAGTCGTGTCCTGGTTGACCCTCCAGGTCTAGGGGCCCCGCCAGCTGGAGTCGTGTCCAGGTGACCCTCCAGGTCTGGGGGCCCCACCAGCTGGGGTTGTGTCCAGATTGACCCTCCAGGTCTAGGGGCCCCGCCAGCTGGAGTCGTGTCCAGGTGACCCTCCAGGTCTGGGGGCCCCACCAGCTGGGGTTGTGTCCAGGTTGACCCTCCAGGTCTGGGGGCCCCACCAGCTGGGGTTGTGTCCAGGTTGACCCTCCAGGTCTGGGGGCCCCACCAGCTGGGGTTGTGTCCAGGTTGACCCTCCAGGTCTAGGGGCCCCGCCAGCTGGAGTCGTGTCCAGGTGACCCTCCAGGTCTGGGGGCCCCACCAGCTGGGGTTGTGTCCAGGTTGACCCTCCAGGTCTGGGGGCCCCACCAGCTGGGGTTGTGTCCAGGTTGACCCTCCAGGTCTAGGGGCCCCACCAGCTGGGGTTGTGTCCAGGTTGACCCTCCAGGTCTAGGGGCCCCACCAGCTGGGGTCGTGTCCAGGCTGACCCTCCAGGTCTAGGGGCCCCACCAGCTGGAGTCATGTCCAGGTTGACCCTCCAGGTCTAGGGGCCCCACCAGCTGGGGTCGTGTCCAGGCTGACCCTCCAGGTCTGGGGGCCCCACCAGCTGGAGTCATGTCCAGGTTGACCCTCCAGGTCTAGGGGCCCCACCAGCTGGGGTTGTGTCCAGGTTGACCCTCCAGGTCTGGGGGCCCCGCCAGCTGGAGTCGTGTCCAGGCTGACCCTCCAGGTCTGGGGGCCCCACCAGCTGGGGCTGTGTCCAGGTTGACCCTCCAGGTCTAGGGGCCCCACCAGCTGGAGTCGTGTCCAGGTTGACCCTCCAGGTCTGGGGGCCCCGCTAGCTGGGGTCGTGTCCAGGTTGACACTCCAGGTCTGGGGCGCCGACCAGCTGTCGAGCAGCCCCACCTGCCGCTAAGGTATGGCTCCCACCAGACAGGTGGTTGTGATGATGGGGGGTTTTGTTGGTGATGCCCCGGATGTTGTTGGTGATGCTGTAAGTGTTGCTGGTGTTGGTGAAGCTGCAGGTGCTGTTGACGTTGGTGATGCTTCAGGTGTTGTTGGTGTTGGCGATGCTCAGATATTGTTGTTCATGTTGATGCTTCCGATGTTGTTGGTGATGCTCCAGGTGTTGTTGGTGATGGTGACGCTCCAGATGTTGTTGGTGATAGTGACGCTCCAGGTGTTGTTGGTGATGGTGACGCTCCAGGTGTTGTTGGTGATGATGATGCTCCGGGTGGTGTTGGTGATGCTCCAGGTGTTGTCGGTGATGCTCCAGGTGTTTACTGTCAACTGTTGTGTACAGATGTAGCATTGTACACACACACACACACACACACACACACCACAGGACACAGGACACGGGTTGTGCCATCATGTTTCGTGACACCAGAGTTGGTCAGGCCAGCCCAGGTAGCAGCGGCTGCCTCTCGCCCCTGCCACCTACCTACCCCCCGGCCTGCCTGCCTGCCTCCCTCGCGCGCCTTCATCAACACTCACACTTGACACGCGTGCGAGATTAGTTTTGAGATTAACCCTCGCGACACCTTGCTCCTCCAGCTCTGTCGGCACTATACCTCGCTCTGCCAGCTGAACATCTCGCTCTGCCGGCAGTATACCTCGCTCTGCCGGCACTATACCTCGCTCTGCCGGCACTATACCTCGCTCTGCAAGCTGAACACCTCGCTCTGCCGGCACTATACCTCGCTCTGCCACCTGAACACCTCGCTCTGCCGGCACTATACCTCGCTCTGCCAGCTGAACACCTCGCCCTGCCGGCACTATACCTCGCTCTGCAAGCTGAACACCTCGCCCTGCCAGCACATCTCACGTGTTGGGCGGGAACAAGATCCTGGAAGAAAGAGCAGCTGGCTGGAGGGCAGGGTCTTAGTACACTAACGTCAGGAAAGATGGATTCCCTTACTACACAGACAGTGGCACTAGTTGACCCTAAACTACATACACCAGCTCCCAGCCGCAGTATACGTGTTAGGGACAGTTTACGGCAGTTCTCAGACACAGTATACGTGCTAGGGACAGTTTACGTCAGTCCCCTGTCGCAGTGTGCGTGTTAGGGACAGTTTACCCATGATGCATGGCTAGTGTCCGTGATTGCAAAGTAAACCTGGACAACATGTAGTCCAAATGGAGTTAGACCAACTTGATCTTCGTCTCTCACGGCTGGTGTACCGTAGGATCTCCGTCCCTCACGGCTGGTGCACCGTAGGACCTCCGTCCCTCACGGCTGGTGCACCGTAGGACCTCCGTCCCTCATGGCTGGTGCACAGTAGGACCTCCGTCCCTCACGGCTGGTGCACAGTAGGACCTCCGTCCCTCACGGCTGGTGTACCGTAGGATCTCCGTCCCTCACGGCTGGTGTACCGTAGGACCTCCGTCCCTCACGGCTGGTGCACCGTAGGACCTCCGTCCCTCACGGCTGGTGCATCGTAGGACCTCCATACCGTGAACACAGCGACGTCCAATGAATTAATGAGGAATCAAGTATTTCAGAACAACACGATCTACTCTACATTGAAAGTCCGCCATCAGAAAAAAAAGATAAGTCAATTACGTGTTTGATCAAATTTGATTGGAACATTGTACGGTGTGAGGTGAGGCACTAAGACGTGCTACCTCTCGCTTGTCCTCACCACCAGGTCCACACTCTCGAACCCTGGTACCCCAGTTGGCAACATGTCCTATGCTCAGGGAGACCAGCATATGTTACCAGGATGGAGAACGTGTCCTTTCTCTCCTACCGGAGGATTACAGGTCGACTTCACTGTTCCCAATAATATGTTGGTCTTGTGGTGAGGGCGCAGGTCGACATCACAGATCACAAGAGATCATTCTTTTCTCTGATTGTTGTGGTAATGTTGTGTATAGAACTGTTGTAGGAAAGATACCAAAAGATGCATATTAGAATGTAGTTCTCCCAGACCCTACCTGGATGACGCCCTGGTTGAACCACCCCAGAGCAGAGGCCATTTTGAAAAGCCATCGACCAAGTCACGTGACAGATCTCACAGACTGCAGGTCTTATCATAGGTACGATTATGTGCAACATGACGACTCAAACGTCTTAAAAGTAAGAAATTTTCGTGTCTCACATTTAGAAATACAGAAGGTGAAAATATCCCTCGCAGTATTTTGGACTGCTAGGGGTCCAGGGTGGCAGACGGAGGCAAAATTATGAGCTATATTTTTCCAGGGGATGACACAGCTGGCGTCAGTGCACAAGTGATGTGTTCAGGCCAGAGCTGGGCTGTGACCCACCCTGGCTGGCCCACGTCCAACCCCCATCCTATGGAAGGATTCAACGTTAACTAACATCATTTGTTACCATCATTACTCATGTTCAACTCATACACTCGTAGATTTAGGGGATGAGGCCCCACCAGCGTACAATTCTCTCCCCTTCTGTACAAATAGGGAAAGTCGTACACCAGATGTAGCTACGCGGACCAGTATTAGGAAATTAATGAATGACATAATTCTGAGGGGCATTTTTTGACCCACGTGTCATCCGAACCAAAATTTATTCTTCGTAAGTTTTAATTTCTTGATCCTGAGGCCATGCTTTACCCTCTCACTTCTGTACAATGTTTCCGAACCAAAAGCTTGGTATAGTGAGCGGCGTCCATCCCCTCACAACGAGTCAGTATCATCTCTACCCGCTGTGCTGTAGGCCTGTCGGTCTCCTGAATCTGCTTTGGTCACACCAGTATATTGTTTGTTGTTTGACCTACAGCCCATGTGGAGGAGCGAGACCCGGCCTCTGATGTTAGTAACCCCTTGACCATGATGAGAAAGATCCTTAAACACGACGGTGCCGCCCTTGATGGCCTGGCCGTTTATCTAAGTCTTAAGGGTCAGATCAGAAGTCGGGTCATCCATACCCAAGGGTCGTACCATCGTGCTCAAGGGCTTGATAGTGGTGGAGGCTGAGTCTTGATCCTCCAGACTGGCTATACATCACACTCAGCCAATCCACCACAAGAGCTGCTTCGCATAGCAATTTTTTCCCCCAGCAGCCTTCAAGTGGGGCGAAAGAATATCTTCGTAACTTGTTATGTCAGAGTCAGGCTTTCATAAAAGGGTCCCAGACAGTCTCGCATTTGGTACATGAATCTCTGTCATAACCCTCGAGCTGCCTGCCTCTATCATTGTTCCCCGGTGGTGTTTGTGATGAAGTGCCACTCGTGTTAAATGCTCAGTGTAACAAGTGAGGAGGGAGGGAGGGAGGGTGGGTACAGAGTGCCAAGTCTCCTCCCCGGCCCTCCGCCCTGGTCGGCAAATAGTGACTGAGGAAAATGGGACCACCAGTTAACAGGAGAAATGAGAAACTTAAAAAAAGAAACTTGAATTTTCTTTTTCTTCAGAATAAAACAGTGAGTTTTAGCCTAGGAAGGAAAGGGAGTGAGGCAGTGTGTGTGTGTGTGTGTGTGTGTGTGTGTGTGTGTGTGTGTGTGTGTGTGTGTGTGTGTGTGTGAGTTTGTAGTGCCGGACAACAGGGTGAAGAGCCAGGCCAGGGAAGGAGGAGTAGGGGGAGAAACATCAGAAGAGGAAAGACAAGAGGAAGAGAAGACGAGGGAAGAATGGAGCGAGGAGGAGGAGGAGGAGGGAGATCAGAGAGCGGGAAGGCGAACAGGAAGGTGACGAGGGCATTATATATACACGGCAACCGGGAAACATGATGAGAAAGAACCTCATTAATTCAGAAAAATATTTCCGCATCGCTTGTGAAAAGTGCAGGAGTGTGGGACGCCCGTGTTGTGGCGCGGGGCTCTGGCCGGAGGTGTAAGCTTTGGAGTGCGTGTGTGTGTGTCCGAGCGTGGACATGAGCATGGTCGGGCGTGAGTGTAACCATGTCTACTGGTCGTTAATGATGGCTACAAGGGCCTCGTGCATGATCGCCCTTGTTTAGGGAAGGTGTATTGTGTCACCGTACCGTATGTTTGAGCGTGACCAAGCGTGGGCGTGCCGGATCTGGGTATGTTGAGCGTGACCAGGCGTGGACGCTGTGGGTTTGGGTATGTTTAGGCGTGACCAGGTGTGGATGGTGCGTGGGAGGCGGGAGATCATGAGCGACAATTCCGTCCTCGCCCACCTCACATCACCACCGCCTCAAGGTAAAATGAAACTAATCTTCTCCAGAGCATCTGTCACCGTTCACTGATATATCACAGTAATGAAATTCTGTAAAGTCGCGAAGAACAGTCATACAACACGCCTGCAGGAGGCCTTACCGAGCACCCTGTCCAGAAAGAGACACAGAGCGCTTGGTACGGCTTCGATTAAGCGGTTACCAGTACCAGGACTTTAGGCGTGTCCCCATACTTTCCTCCACGATTGTACATGGTGGGATGTGCTACGGTGTCCCTCGTGCCACGAGCGGGTCCTGTTGATGGGCTGGACACAGTAGGTGTGGCCGTGCCGCAGCCTAGATGGTTCTGGAGGTCTTGTAACTCCACACCTCAGTCTGAAACTATGTCGTGTTGCTCCTCTGCTCCGTCGGGCTGTTACAGGTCTTTGTAACCATTCACATATACCTGGTCTCGCACACTTTGTACGTACTTATCCAGGCCTTTCTAAGTATATACAGTTAAGTTTGCTGTGGTAAAATTGTTGCTGGATACACAAGTGAAGATGAGGATAGGGAGGGTGATGAATATGATGATGACGGTGAGAGTGTTGACAGCAATGTTATTGATGATGAAGATGATGATGATGATGGATGATGTTAATGATGTTAAAGTCAACATAGAGGGTTATAGTGATGATTGTTACAATCCATTTTCACCGAGATGGTAATTGTGAACATGATAGTGATGATAGTGATGATATAACTAGAAGAAATATTGAAGTTAACACGAGCAAGTTATTAAAGAAGTAATGTTGTAACATTGAGGGGCCTGAGGTAGCTGCAGTCTTGGTGTCTGCCTCAGACGACGAGGCTCCCCAGGTATACGTTGCTGGGGGAATGTTGAGGTAAACACTGTATGCGAATGCTTCTCCAGGAAAATTGTTGAGTGTAGATAAGTATGTGTTTGTGCATGTATGACAGACGTCTGATATAGAACTTGACACGTGTCTGGTGATGGTATCTCTAACGTGTCTATTCTTTTTCCTCCAGGTAATTACTGGCCACACTGCACGGGGGTCGACGGTGAGTCCTCACTGGTCCTTTTTCACCACCTGCCGTTATATTCTCCAAGCTTTCATCCGCCTTCTTTAAACTCGCGATTTTCAAGTTAGTTTGTATAATGATGACTTCACAACACGACACACCAGTTACCAGGGGTGTACAGTTATGGCGTCCAGTGCCAGCCACGTAACTTGCCGTAAGGTGAACCCTGGAAAAGGTATATTGAAAGAGTTTTTTGTCCCACAATGATATTATATCAGCAGCCATGATGTTTGTAAGATGTGATTGTTGTTGATACCCAAGCACAACCAGAGCCATTTGATGTCTGAAACTTACACACACTAGAACAAAAACACATCGTAACAAGAGCCATTTAATGTTAAGGACACACACACACACACACACACACACACACACACACACACACACACACACACACACACACACACACCGGATCAAGAGCCATATGTTGTCAAGAGCCAACATACAAGAGAACAGTTGTTATTTGATGACAAAAACTAACACAGTCTTGACCGAGAGCCATTTATTGTCAAGGGTTAACATAGACTTGACCAAGGCTCAACAATGACTTGAACAACATTCATTTATTATCCATTACCAACTTGCCCACAACAGGTCAGCTTGGTGCTGCTCCGGTCCCCCGTCATGGTTAGTCTAGTGTTCACCCTCTTCTGATATTTACCTCCGCTTATTTCACGGTCTCTTGGCTCTTGTATCCATCTCTTTTCCTCCCCTCCTGTAGCTACACTGTTCCTCTTTCTTCCTCAGTCGACCACTGACTCCCCTACGATCATTTAATATTATTTTCCGTCTCTCAGTGGACTTTTGTTCTTCAGTTATTTCTTTTATTTGTCTGTCTCTCTCCTCCCTTTTCTGCTTGTTCGTAAGCAAGAAAATACATACACGCGGGCGTAAACAGGCGCATGTATCAGCGTAAACAAGAGCTCTCTGGAATAGGTCGCCCTTCCACATCACAGCCTCCAGACCTGGTCTACAGCCGACCACGTTAAGCATCATCAGACCACGGCTGCCTCCACGGCCATATCCCACGACTGACTGAGCCGGAAGGAACCTGTCAGCACCATCACTGGGACGCTGTTCCGCTGAAGCTCAAGAACATCCACACAACGTCCATTCTTCCTAGACTCACCTGTACCTCCCTCGTCTGGTCTTCCCCGCCCACATATCCACCACCGTTACAAAAGGAGTTACTGGAGGAAGTGCAGAAGACAGCCTGGAGGGTTATCCCACATCACCCACCAAGAGACGCTCAACACTGACCCTCCCGACTCTTGCCGTCCATCATTTCCAGCTCATTCGACACCTGGGGCATGAAGCTACAGCACCACCTTCGCCAGGCACATCCTCTTACTTGAGGTCTCTTGATCATGAGTCGCACTTCGGCCGCCATAACCTCATCGCAGCCGTACCACCCCGTGCGGACCCGCTGTAAGAACAGCCTCGTCACAGCCACTACGACCATCAGTAATGAGGAAGCTGTATGTATACTTCATTATTGGTTGTCAAGACGTTTTGATTGACACCCCATTTTTAAAGTCTCTTCCCCACTCCCCATCGTGTTTATTGTTGTGTTTATTACTTATATATTTTCAGCCCTTGACTGTAATTAATTCATTATTCCATGAACCATTATTGCTATTATTATTCATATCATGATAATAATAATAATAATAATAATAATAATAATAATAATAATAATAATAATGATAATAATAATAATCTTTCAAACTATTCGCCATTTCCCGCATTAGGAAGGTAGCATTAAGAACAGAGGACTGGGCCTTTGAGGGAATATCCTCGCCTGGCCCCCTTCTCTGTTCTTTCTTTTGGAAAATTAAAAAAAAAAACAAGAGGGGAGGATTTCCAGGCCCCCGCTCCCTCCCCTTTTAGTCGCCTTCTACGACACGCAGGGAATACGTGGGAATTATTCTTTCTCCCCTATCCCCAGGGATAAATGATAATAATGATAATAATAATAATGATAATAATAATAATAATAATAATAGATAAAATGATAATGATAATAATGATAATAATAATAATGATAATAATAATAATAATAATAGATAAAATGATAATGATAATAATGATAATTAGCACTATTATTCTTATCATCATTATCATTATCACTACGCATTCGTCCACACAAACCGGCCTGTGTGTGGACGGAGGAGGTGGAGTGGTGTGTGGTGGTCGACCAGTCTCGCTCGTCCTGGCTGACTGACGCCAACTGGTCGGTTTAATAATAGTGAGTAATCACTCCATGGCTCCCTAACCGAACACAGGACCTCCGTTAACTGATTTTTGCATGAGTTGGAAATGAGAAATTAGACGCTCTTCTCGGAACCTATAAAAGCAGATTTTTTTGGCCACAAAATCTTTCCAATATTCTTTTGTGTGAGGGTGACGCGGGAGATGCCAGCCGCCTCCTGTACAGCGGGAAGCGCTGGTGTGTTTGCGCGGGAAATGTTTTTTTTTTTCTCTTCCTCATTAACAGGAGAGTTGAATCCTATTTACTTCTGACATTTTCTTACGTTATGCTAAATTGTGTTGTGTTTGTGTACGAGAAGTTTTGTCGTGTTCTCACGGGAGGTTTATCTTGGGAGAGGAGGAGTGAGTTTTGCAAGGAATGGAGTCACTTTCTTTTTGCGCGGGAAATTGTTCGTGTTTGGCTAACTTGTCTCATCTCAACACCGATATTTTGGTTCTGTGTGTGTGTGTGTGTGTGTGTGTGTGTGTGTGTCTGTGTGTCTGTGTGTGTGTGTGTCTGTGTGTGTGTCTGTGTGTGTGTCTGTGTGTGTGTGCGGGAAGTAGTTATCGTAATGCAGGAAGTTTAATCTTATATGCTGTTATCTTATATAACCTGGACAGTGTGATCGTACGTGCTCGGGAAGTTATTATCGTCGAGCAGATAACGTAACTGTGTACGGGCGGATTGTTATTATCTTGTCACGAACAGTTTAATCGTACGTGCGAGGCATGTTACTATGCTGTATCAAGTAGCTTCATGATACGTGCACGCAAAGCTAACTCTCTGGGTCGTGTTAATGATCAACTGTTCCCAAGATTAGCTCCAGCTTAACGTATTGGTGTGGACGGACCCCGGAGGAGCGACCAGCCGTGGCCTGAACCTTGCCCCACGTACCGCACATATATGGCGACTGACCCAACCTCTCGTGTGCGCCGCGCCCTCACAGTTAGCGGCGTGCGGCGGGAAACCTTATGCAGGGTTTTCGAGGGCGTGTGGGAGGGCCTAGCATTACCAGGTACATAGTATAGAACAGAGCTAAGCCGCTGGGTGGTGACCAGGGCCACCTAACAAAGCTGCAGGCAGCGGGAACCCGAGCGTGGCCACGCCAGCTGCCCCTTCATGTATGTATGTACACCTCTGGGGCGGCTGCAACACCGCCATTGATGATGCCATAACGTCACGTTGACCCCCAGGGTTGCTCTACAAACTGGACGATAAAATGTTTCAGCTAAAATTGTCATCGGAGAAAGTTTAGCTGATGAAGCTCCGGCTCGCTGGGCTGGTCTGCTGGCTGCCTAGCCGGAGAGCTGGGTACCTGGCTACCCTCTCTCTCTCTCTCTCTCTCTCTCTCTCTCTCTCTCTCTCTCTCTCTCTCTCTCTCTCTCTCTCTCTCTCTCTCTGTCTGTCTACCTATCTATCTATCTATCTCTACCTCTCTCTCTCTCTCTATCTATCTATCTATCTATCTGTCTATCTATCTATATCTATTTATCTATCTATCTATCTATCTATATATATATATATATATATATATATATATATATATATATATATATTTTTTTTTTTTTTTTTTTTTTTTTTTTTCAAACTATTCGCCATTTCCCGCGTTAGCGAGGTAGCGTTAAGAACAGAGAACTGGGCCACTGAGGGAATATCCTCACCTGGCCCCCTTCTCTGTTCCTTCTTTTGGAAAATTAAAAAAAATTGAGAGGGGAGGATTTCCAGCCCCCCGCTCCCTCCCCTTTTAGTCGCCTTCTACGACACGCAGGGAATACGTGGGAAGTATTCTTTCTCCCCTATCCCCAGGGATAATATATATATATATATATATATATATATATATATATATATATATATATATATATATATATATATATATATATATATATATATGTATTTGTCTATCTATCTATCTCTATCTATTGATCATTAATAAGAAACTGATTACCCAAGATGCAAATTGACTTCAACAAGATGAGCAATTGGGCAGCAGTGAACCTGATGGAACTTGACGATCATTCTCGGTGTACGACCCACGACAGCTAAGCAGTGGAGGTGACCGAATGTGTCCACTTCGTCTATTCATGGCGCTACCTCGCTAAGGCGGGAAATGGCGAACATGGATGAGTGGAAAAAAAGGGGAGGGAATTGAGCAAATAAGTTACACAACAAGGAAGAGTACATTGATAGTACCATATAAAGGCCCAACAAAGAAAACAAGAACAAGTGCAGTGTATGTAACAGATTTATGTGTCAATATAAATGAGAAGCTACACTACAGACAACTTACCTGAGACGATCGTACCATCGAGCCAAGTAATGAGTGGCAAGGTCTGTGGGACCTGGATGTGGATAGGGAGCTGTGGTTTCGGTGCATTACACATGACAGCTAGAGACTGAGTGTGCACGAATGTGGTCTTTTTTGTCTGTTTTCCTGGCGCTACCTTGCTGAAGCAGGGGGTAGCGATGCTGTTTCCTGTGGGGCGGGGTGGCGCCAGGAATGGATGAAGGCAGGCAAATATGAATATGTGCATGTGTATAAATGTACGTGTGTGTGTGTGTGTGTGTGTGTGTGTGTGTGTGTGTGTGTGTATGGGAGCTGTGGTTTCGGTGCATTACACATGACAGCTAGTGACTGAGTGTGAACGAATGTGGCCTTTGTTGTCTTCTAGCGCTACCTAGCGCACGCGCGGGGGAGTGGGGTGCTGTTTCATGTGTGTGGCGGGGTGGCGACGATTGGATGAAGGCAGCAAGTATGGATATGTAAATGTGTATATATGTATATGTCTGTGTATGTATAGGTATGTATACGTTGAAATGCATAGGTATGTGTATGTGCGTGTGTGGACGTTTATGTATATACATAAGAATGTGGGTGGGTTGGGCCATTCTTTCGTCTGTTTCCTTCCGCTACCTCGCTAATGCGGGAGACGGCGACTAAGTATGATAAGTAAATAAGTAAATATATATATTTATATATATATATATATATATATATATATATATATATATATATATATATATATATATATATATATGTGTGTGTGTGTGAGTGTGTGTGTGTGTGTGTGTGGGTGGATAGGCCATTCTTCATCTGTTCCCTAGCGCTACCTCACTGACGCGGGAAACATCTATCAAGTATTATACTAATGGTAATAATAATAATGATAATAATGATATGATAATAATAATAATAATAATAATAATAATAATAATGATAATAATAATAATGATAATGATAATAATAATAAATAATGATATAGGCAAATATACAGTGGATTCGTGAGGGGCAAATTGTCACTGGGTCGTATGGTCGCCCGTGAAACAAGTGGAAGAAACAGATTAGAAATGGATGAAATTCCACGAAAGGCAGCACCTGCTGCTGCACCTGCTGAACCTGCGTGGCACCACACTGCGGGTGGAGGCAAACATACTGAACCTGGAAGCCGCCCTTCACTATGGAAGAATACGGTCATTAAGTCTTAAAGTATATCATAACAGAAACATGTTAGACAGTGATATACAAAGATCCAGGAAGGGATGGCTGAAGAGCTGTTCACTATACTGCTGGGAAAGAAGAGGAACATGTGAAGAACAGTTACACAAACATTTGAACGAAAATTTAACGTATGGTAAAGACCAGTCCCAGATGATGTAAGGGTAGATGACTCCGTGATACACCTGGCGCGGGACACTGGAAAATGTTACTGAGGAAGAGAGACGTCCATTGAGCGCAAAGCGCTAGCCACGCCATTTTGACAGAATCTCGCCCTAGACTCTCTCTCTCTCTCTCTCTCTCTCTCTCTCTCTCTCTCTCTCTCTCTCTCTCTCTCTCTCTCTCTCTCTTCTCCTGATCGTGATTTGTGCCGGTAGCCCCGGCAAGTTTACTGTGCACCCTATGTTCATTGTGTGAGCGGTAGCGCAGAAGGATTACAGAGGTCTCAAAGGGTCTTCCTCTGATGACGTATACGTTGCGTCCTCGAACCTCGCCTCCCCTCCACTAACACTGCCCCTCCAACCCAACCCTCAACCCACCCCAGCCCTAAACCAACCCCAACCCCCAACCCACCCCAACCCCCAACCCACCCCCGTCAAGGTAATATTCCTTTTCTAAATTTTGGCCACTTACTCACCCTCACGTCTCCCCTTCCCCCCCCAAAAAAGTCACTCACCAGGCTCCTGTCTCCCCCTACCCTTCCTTCCCCCCACCGCCATCCACCAGGCCACAGTCTCTCCTTCCCCATCCTCCCCCACCGTGTCTTACCAGGCCTCAGTCTACCCTCCCCAACACCCACTCACCAGGCTTCAGTCTCCCCTCTCCCACCGTCTCTCACTAGGCCCCAGTCTCCCCTCCCCACCATCTGTCACCATACTTCATAAGTTTTGTCTCCCCAACTTTAATTATTAATATTTTCTCCCCCAGCCTACCCTTTCCTCATTTCTCATCTTGACTCACACCTAATTCTCCTCATTCCTCATTTACCCTCTGTCTTTCCTCATATTCTCATCTCCCCTCACTTGATATCTCCCCAGTCTTCTCTGTCCTCACTTCTCATCTTCCCTCATTCTACACTTTTCCTCATTCCATCTCTCACTCCTCATCATCGTAACACCTCACAGTGCCTCTCTCTCGTCTACACACTCAGCACTTTCCCCTCACTCATCTTCCCTCACAGCCCACGCCTCATCTCACAAAAACCTTCTTCAGTCTTACGTAGATATTTATCTGCCGCTCAGGGTTTCCTCCACGCAGAAAAAGACGGAATTCTTTGAAAAGAAAAACAAAAAATCGTAATGAATGTGGAAAATGGATTGTCCCTCCTCACTGTACGTGGCTGTCTCTGCTTCTATTATTGTTTCGTTTTTATATCTGTTTCCTCCGCCTTTTCTCGCTGTATTTCGCCTCCCATCTTTTCTTGTCTACCAAATATTCTCAGTCTGTTTTCAATCTTAAGTTTTCATCAGCAGTTCAGTTTGTAGGGTGTATATTTTCCTCTCTGAATCTTACTTTATATATTTGCTCTATATAGGAGCAGGAGCGAAGCTTCGTGCTTGGGGTCGAGGCCACTGATTGTCGGGTCGAGGCTTTGGTGTGAGGGTTCGAGGCCACTGGGGTTAGGATGAAGGCCTCGGATGTAGAGTCTAAGCTTCGGTGTTAAGGTTCGAAACTCCAGTGGTGGGGATCAAGGCTTCGGAGGTAGGGTTAGGGTCGAAGCTCTGAGGAAAAGGATTGAGGTTTAGGTAGGGTTTAAAGCCTCGGGGTTGGGGATCGTTGTTTCGAGATGAGGCATAAAGCTTCGGAATTGGGGTTGAGGCACCGAGGATGGTGTTCGAAGCTTCAGGGTAGGATTCAATAATCAGTGTAGAAGTCAAGGCCTCGAACTATAGGCCGATGCTTTGGGGCGTAGGCTAGGCTTTAGGGGGTGGGCCGAGTCTTCAGGTTGGAAGTCGAGACTCCGGGAGAGTCGAGGCCTCGGGATGGGGGTGCTTGTCTTAGTGTAGGAGTAAAGGCTTCGGGGTGGAAGACATAAGCCATGGAGTGTGAGCTGAGGCTTCAGGAAGTCGAAACTTCGGGAGATGAGACTTGAGGCTTTAGGGGTGGGGATCGAAACTTCGGGGGTGGGGATCGAAGCTTCGGGGGTGGGGTTCGAGGCGCAGAGGGTGAGAGTGTTGTAGCGAGGTGTAGCGCTACTCATGAATATACAAATAGGGACACGCGATGTGGCCACACCAGGCGAGTGTTGGTGTGTAGGGGAGTATCACACAAAGGCCGGGAGAGGCTGGGGAGGGCCACACGAAGGGTAGGAGAGGCTAGGAAGGATCAGACGAAGGGTAAGAGAGGCTGGGGAGGGCCACACCAGGACCGAGGAGGGCAGGAGGAGTGCCACTTAAGGACCGGTGGGAAAGGCAGGAGGAGTGCCACTTGAGGACCAGTGGGGAAGGCAGAAGGAGTGCCACTTGAGGACCAGTGGGGATGGCAAACTTTGCAACTTACACACATGTAAGAACTTTCCTGAGTGGAGATTCAGTGTCCATCATGTCCAGCCACCAGATATTGCCATGTTAGAGTGTACTGGATAACAGGATATTATAACAGGATATCAGGCTGGTGGGAGGTTGTATATGTGAGTACGCTAGAATATATGGCAACACATCCACCCCTGTCACTCTGATCTCGTCTTGTAACAACGTAGGTCCATATCCCACAGATCTGCAGTGTAAATGGAGTCTTGACAAGTTCTGTAGTATACATAGCTGAGGGTGACACGGTTGTGGTCTGTCTGGCCAGCAGATACGAGGGTGACATCCAATTTAGGACAGGTGCGTACGTACATCACTGATTACATTACTGGCATCACTGATTACATTACTGGCAGTCGTCAATGTGATGTTCAAATGTGGATCATCTGCTACAGAGCAAATCCTCTACTTGGAATGCTCAGGTTATAGTTTCTACCGTCTTGCCACATGTGGCTGTACTCTGTAGGTGTATTCTGGGAGCCTTGATATCTCACTGCCTGGTGCAGTTTTTATGTTCTCCGTTCTAGTATATCTTGAACCATGAGCGATCATGGTATTTGATATTACAGCCACCAGGTCCTACCGTGAGCCATCGTGATGAGGATGGTGCAGGCTAAGGCTCGAGTTAGACCAACTCTTGGAAGGGCCTCGGGGCAGACAAGCACTTCCATTAAGGTATCTACAAGATCATGACGTTTATGTCCAAAATGTGGAAGTTTCCTTAGATGCTGGTTATGTTGGACATTGTTATAGGTTTCAATAAACAGGAAGTGAATACTGGAAGGCTATCTCCCGAGAGCCTGGCTTGAAATGATTTGAAGTCAGAGGCTGACGAGTGTGAGGCAGGAGTCAGCACGCACCATGGGTGAAGCTGGACTAAGAGTGAAGTGCTTTTGTTATGATGTCTCACGTGGTAGCTCATTCATGTCATACTAAACCTAACAGTATTTGTAGAAGCCCATCTGGATGGATGTCTCCCGTAAAAGGTCTGGAGGGTTTCTTTGCATAGACAGTTATGTGTTTGTCAGAGCATCCGGATCCCACTGTGATCAGTTTCAGTTATTGTCTCACATACTAAGAAAACCAAGTTCTTTCCTCGTGTTTAGGATCTTTCTTCTTCTGGGCCAGCCGACAGTAATTGTCATATTACTTAAGGGGGAGGGGAGTACAGCAGCCAGGGTAAGGAGAGGGGAGCAGCAGCCAGGATGGGGAGTGCAGCAGTCGGGTTGGGGAGTGCAGCAGTCGGGTTGGGGAGTGCAGCAGTCGGGTTGGGGAGTGCAGCAGTCGGGTTGGGAAGAGGGAAGTGCAGCAACCAGTGTTAGAAGCTGGAAGTGCTGAAGCTTGGATTGGGAGAGCAGCAGCCAGACTTGGGAGAGAGGACGGCACCAGCCAGGCTGGGGAGTGCAGCAGCCAGGCTGAGGAGAGCCAGGAGAGGAGAGGGGAGAGAGCAATGTATAGTGTGGCCGCCCACAGCATCGTAGTGAGCGGTGTAGGCGGCCTGGTTGCCAAGCGGGAGGCAGACCTCGCCACCCTCGTGTTTGCACCCAACACCATTACACCTCCTGATGTTTGCACAAGCAGATGTGTATTGTCGGTGGCGGGGTGGGCGTGCGTGGAAGCGGGATGGGCCAGTGCAGGCGCGGGTCGGGTGTTTGAGGAAGCGTGCGAGGGTCAGAGACTGGCACGCTTGGCTCCGCTATGGTCAACACCACACGTGCACTTCGCTCATTTCCATCGACAATGCCGATGTTCGGCGAGGCAGGTGGTCACCCAGCGGCTACCGGGTGACCTGCGTGGGCGTGGAATCTTTAAGTGGTGTGTGTGCACGTCCTGCACGGCTGTAGGTATGTCATCTGTTGACGCTGTGTGTTAAGTTCCTCATCAGTGTGAGTGTCGGGCATACCTCTCCCCAGCATACGTTCGTCACACTACCAGGTTCTCTCTCTCTCTCTCTCTCTCTCTCTCTCTCTCTCTCTCTCTCTCTCTCTCTCTCTCTCTCTCTCTCTCTCTCTCTCTCTCTCGTATCTCTGCCGTCGCGACGCATGCTTTATCTTGATGCTCATTGATGGACGTGTCCATGTTGCTCGGACACGATTCTGAAACATGTGTTGAGTACATTTTTTAGCCAATAATTGGAAGAACTTGAAATATTCAGAGATCGTAAGTCGTCGCCACCAGGTCAGGGATGACGCTGGTGATGTGAGCCTTCGCTGTGCACATCATGCGACACAAGGCTGGTTTAGAACGACGCGATGTGTGTGATGACCTGAGGAGGTGAGGCAGTGTACATCATCACCTGAAACATTACTGTGTACCACATACTGGTTACCCTGAGCTGCTTGACCGTGAAGGAGGATATGTTGAGTGTGAGGGGAGGACAGGGGTCGACATCATGTCTATGATTTTCATACTTGGTGTCGTGTCATATGGTAAATCGTCATCATCGTCTGTAAATAACCGGTGTTCTCTTCGAACTGTGCTGGACAATGATACTTGTATCAAAATACTGACTGACCAGGTTTGAGATTATAGGGGGTTCCTGGCCCTACCCTTCTGAAGTAAGTCATGAAGACGTAGAAAACTTTTTGAGTTGATTAAAAGTAGAATGTTATGATGCATCATGTGATGTGCTGGCAGCCGCAAGCAAAAGGAAACACAAGGATTGAAGCGCTTTCGTAGGTAGTTCTGGGATACATCCTAGAGGATGTGAATCATCAGGAAGGCGCTCGGATCTTCATATTTCCTTATGGCTACCAGCGAGGTCCTGGATCACGTTCTTCTGTGATTCATCTGTATCATTGATGTGTACTGGACACGATAAGTGAACAGTGAATATTATAAAGGATTCAAGTTTACCTGATAGAAATAAGATTCCTATAATAAGGCAGTGTTGAAATCTACACAAAAGTAAGTTGTGATACATTTCATTCCCCAGTGCAGACCTATCACGCTCTCGTAGCCGATGCACTTTTCACAGGTGTCGACCATTCTTAGAACTTAGATTAGAATATGTGGTAAGGGAAACCTAGACATGTGGTGTGAGGGGAGGGATGGCTGATGCCCTGCTGTGTGGATAGAGTTCACAGGCATGCCTGGAGCAAAATGTTTTCCGTAGTTTTCCGTAATGAAACACCAGCAGTTGGAGGCTCCTCTGCTGCTGGTTGATCAGGAGCATCAGCAGTTGGAGGTGCCTCCCTGCTGGTTGATCAGGAACACCAGCACTTGGAGGCTCCTCCCCTGTTGGTTGATCAGGAGCACCAGCAGTTGGAGGCTCCTCTGCTGTTGGTTGATCAGGAGCATCAGCAGTTGGAGGCTCCTCTGCTGCTGGTTGATCAGGAGCATCAGCAGTTGGAGGCTCCTCTGTTGCTGGTTGATCAGGAGCACCAGCAGTTGGAGGCTCCTCTGCTGCTGGTTGATCAGGAGCACCAGCAGTTGGAGGCTCCTCTGCTGCTGGTTGATCAGGAGCATCAGCAGTTGGAGGCTCTTTCCCTGCTGGTTAATCAGGAACACCAGCAGTTGGAGGTGCCTCCCCTGCTGCTTGATCCGTAATATCAATAGTTGGAGTCGCCACCTCACACCACTTTACCTCATACCACCTTAGAAGACCTCACAGCACATCCTATCATCTCATTGGCCTAAAACCATTTGACGCCACATTTGACACCACACCACACCTTACACTACCTCCATCAGGTATATCAGCAAATTCTTATAACTACCTTAACTCCCTCCAGCATTTACCCCACACGTGCCACCTGGAGTTTACCCCGAGGGAGTCTCCAGCATGCACCCCACACGTGCCACCTGTTTACCTCGAGGGAGTCTCCAGCATGTACCCCACACGTGCCACCTGGAGTTTACCTCGAGGGAGTCTCCAGCATGTACCCCACACTTGCCACCTGGAGTTTACCTCGAGGGAGTCTCCAGCATGTACCCCACATGTGCCACCTGGAGTTTACCTCAAGGGAGTCATGGGCGGTCGTTTACCCCCACAGCTCGGGCTGAGCCCAAGCTGCTAAGTTGGGTCGTTAGTCGACCAGGCTGTTGAAGGCTGCGGCCCGCAGACCCAGTCCACCACAGCAGCCAGGCTGGCCCGGTACAGTCCATAAACACTTATCCAGGACCTTCTCACGCTTCTCCTGTCATCCTATAAGTTTTTCTGACGTCTGAAGGAAATCAGGGTGTTTTGCCTCTCCTTTGATTTCAGGGTAACGTTATACGGTCTTCTCTGCCTATCATGCCATTTGGGAATCATCCCAAGTGTAAGGTGGGGACCTGGTATGTCAGGAGAGCACAACCTCACACTCCCTCCCAACCCTTCACAGTGCCGTCTGCCATATCACAGTTACATACCACCTCACACTGCCTTGCTCAGCCTCATATCACCCCACACCATCACCTGACCTGACTAACCTATCCCTCCCCCTCCCAATCCCATCCTCTCATCCTCTCTCTGCACCTGTTGTTAACCTTATCATCTCTTTCCTTATCTTTTCAGTCGTCTACTTATCATTTTTTCCCTTCGTTATCGTCCCACCCATCCCTTCCCCTTCCCTCCCATCATGGCGCAGCACCTGTCATTAGCTCCCCCCCCCCCCCCCCCCCGCGCGCCTGGGGCACGTATAATGACCCAATGATTATGACTGACTGATGATCCATGACCAGATGACTCCACTCCCACCGTGGTCCCTGGGTATATTGCCCCACCTTCTTGTGCCCATACCAGGGTATATTGCCCGACCGCCTGGTGCACATACCAGTGTATATTTCACCGCCTCCTGGTGCATATGTCTTAAGGATCAGGTCAAAGCCTACGTCATCATACACAAGGATCTTATTTTCGTGCACAATGGTCGTTCCGTCGTGCTCAATGGTGGTACGGACGTGCTCATAGGTCGTACCGTCGTAATCAAGGGTCGTATCTTCATGCCCAAATAGTTAAGAGATCTCGCAGTATAACTACTTCTGTTGGAGGAGCACCATCCTTCACGAGCAATCTGGATTAATCTCGTGAAACAGTAGAAGGTTCGTGACCCTCGATATGATCAGAGTGGCAGTGGTCGGCCGAAAGTGACGCTGCTGGCGTCACGTCCACCAGGAAATGGTGGGGTCCAGGCCAAGTGGACATGGTCCCAAATGGAAAGATGTGGAGTCGGACTTCGTTTCCCTCAGTAATGTAGTGAAGATGTTGGCGAAGACAACACATAACGACTTCTGTTGTGTCTTCAACTAATTTGGTTGACTATTGTTGGCACCCTCCAGGGAGGTGTCAGGGAAGAAGTTTTCCATAAAGTGGAATTTGAACCAGGCAAATTGATACCGCTTCTTCGCCTTCAGCAATCAGTGCGCCATCTAAGTGTGGAATTTCCTCAGAGACGCATTTGTGTCGTATGTTCTCTTCTGTTTGTTGTACTGTAGTGTGCTTGCTCCGTGACACCATCAGAGACGGTGAGGCTGGACACCACTGTGGCCATGAAGGGATTTTCGTCAGCTGGTCTACTGTGCAACCTTCTAGTCGTCTTTGTATCAGTCTGTATGGCTGCGTCTGTGGCACTCTCGTAATGAGGACCTCCCCAGGCTGTACTACAGCTGTGCCTGTGGCACCTCTGCAATGAGGACCTCCCCACGCTGTGCCACAGGTGGACACTGCTGTGACGAATATAATCTAAGAGTCATATGTCTTCACAGATCGTCTAAGTGTGGGTCTTCAGTACACACAGGTACTAGACGTTATAAACTCAGTACGTCTTTCTGTAGCACTGAGGATCCATACACTGGAGGAGCTGGATAGCCTCGTTCAAAAAGGTTCTCGGGGAATCCCTTTTCGATTCTCTCTGAAACCATTAGGATCAACCATAAAGAGAATCCGATATCCCATCTGTAGTTCGCTGTTTGATTGTCTTCTGTGTTTAGAGGAGTGATAGAACTGTCACCTAATGTGGCAGCTCTGCCTTGGATGGCAGTGGTCGTTCAAGAGTTGATGCAGACGAGGGAGGAGCTGCCTGCTGGCGCCAGGGCCAGATGCCCCTGACTCGGCTCTGGCTTTGACTTCTGGCGCACCTGATGCTGTCACGATTTCACTATCAGACTATGACATCCGCCGCCATTGTCACGATGTCACTCCCAGACTAGGAGAGCTACTAGTCTCATGATGCCACTCCCACAATATGACATCTGCCACTGTTATAGTTGTGTGGGTTATTATTACGGTTCAAGATCTCCTACTAGTGTCGCTCCTCATATTTACGTAATAAGCCATATGGAATATGACTGTATACCATGGCAATGACAAGCTGTTGTGACTGTTAGTGAAGTGACTGTATCCAGTTACCTGTAGCTCATCTCTTTACATACTCTTTATGTAATTTAGTGATATACATTTGTCAATAAAGCTCTTGGTTATGTAGTGTCGGGCTTGGCGGCCTAACCGTAGTGATGTACTGAGGGAGTAAGTGTATGTGGTGGTACGAGCACTGGGAGGAGATCTATGGTACACTTGCCTTACGCTGTGCTGAGCCTGTATCCTGCACAGTGGCTCACCACCGTGACTACTCCCTCCTTACTGCCGTCGATATATTCCTCAGCCTCAATTCCCATCTTAACAGCCACAATGGAGGTACCCCAGACGTGGCTTGGTATGTGGGGGTCCAGACCAACCACCGGATGTGGCTGGCGGTAGGAGATACCAGATGGTGACCCGCCTCCTCACGCCTCTCTGGTTCTTGGTACCCTGGTTCCAGCTACCTTTGTTTGGTACCCTTTGTCTGGTAGTTTTTGATTTGTATCCTTTGAGTGATAAGATAGTGGTTCCCTTCCCCCTAGTAGTCTGTATGGGACACACTGTCTAGTAGTCTGTGGTTCTTAAGCTTTAAGTAATGATCTGTGTGGGGTTCACTTTGTTCCTCTGGTCTTAGAAAAACGGAATGAGGAAACCTCTCCTTGTCGTACCCAGGTCAAAGGAGACGAAAAATGCCAGAGAAAAATAGGTGGTGACTAATTGTCTGGGACGTATCCTGTTTCTGCAACCATGTCTATACAACAGACAGTGTCTGTGCAAATACGCAAAAGCAAAACTCCATACAGTAAGGTAAGGTACAGGTTGTACAGCTCACAGGTCTGACTATAAGGACTAACTTCGCCTCTTGATTAAGGCTCTGTATAAAACACTGTACAGTTCTCTTGTCACCCACAGGTGACTATTACTGTATGTCTGAGAGAGTCTTGGCATCAGTTCTCTTTCACGTATGTATTGATGCTGTTGTTGTTAGGCTGCGCATTAAGATATCAAAATTCGCAGACGATACTATACTGGGAAAGGAATCTCAAACGAAAATTGAACGTCCCCAGCTTCATAATCTACTTCACTCTTCGGGTTCCCTCAAGGCACCGTCCTGTCACCAACACTAATCATAACCTACACAGAAGACATTGCTCCTCCAGTAAGGAACATAAGACATCTTTAACATAGATGACGCTACTCAAATGATAGGCCCAAACTGCACATTCCCGGAACACACACACCCAAGATAGTCATAGGCATCCAGACTGGAAAATGAAAATAAAGATGAATAGATTTACCATATTCATGGTATGGAGAATAACAACAAAAGACAGTGACACCGACACTGAGACAGAAGGTAACAGGATAACACACCACAAGAGCTACAGGATCCTGGACCACACACTAACTCTACCAGGCCTGGTAATGGATCATATAAATCCAAGACCCGGACAAGGTACACCAGTACTGACTAACCTGTACAGGTTCTGGCGCCTTCCGGAGAGACGGACTTACACCTGGTAAATACCAGGATCCTCCCCATCCTGACCTGCTCCCCAGGACCCACACACCTCACCTCCCCATCACGCGCGTTGTGGCTACAGATAGTACAAATTCGGGCTGAAGATGACACCCCACAAATGATGAATTGCCACAACACCGAAAATTTCCAGAAGCGTCAACGACTTGCGATAAAACCAGTTGGTACCTGGTGAGGGTAAGCAGCGCAGGAAATGTGGCAGAAACTCGGGACCAACGAAGATACAACGTATACACATATGCAAGACCTGGACACCAGCACTGACATGGGACACACTTGGCTCCCATGAAGCCTTAAGAGAGGCTCCGGCCATCCATCAGTATACGTGAACAGCCCCCGGCTCGGCTTAGTTGATTTCCTTCCTAAACCAACAAACATCACTACACACACACACACACACACACACACACACACACACACACACACACACACGTACACACACACACACACACACACACTCATATACCAGTGAGGCAGAGCCCAGGAGGTGACAGGGTAGGACGAGGCCCAGATAGCATCACTGGGGTAGTAGTGTGCCAGGTGTGGAGGAACGTGGGATTTAAAACGGGTTTTCATATATCACGAGAAGATGCTAACGGATTACCGTGAATAAACAGTGGTACATTAAACCATAAGATTCACCTTCATGATGACCGAGCTGTCTCATTCCAGCCGGGTTGATTGTATGAAGCCTTCCCAGTCAGCAGTTGAGAGCCGAGTCACGTAGTGGTACGAGACGGAGTTCACATCTGCCTGCTACCGGGCCCAGCAGTCTGTGTGAAGACTGAAGCCTGGTAGATCCTGCTTGTTATTCATAGCGTCGGTGTGTCTCAACGCGGGCCAGCCCGCCCACACTGCCTGCTTGTACAGCACCTCTTCCTCGCTGCTGCCCTCCTGCACCACCCACACAGCCCCGCCTCAGCCCTCAGATCCCACGAAGACATTACTGCTGTGTACTAACATCACTTCACAAGGCCGGCGAAATAACCAGGTGGTCAGAAACCTTGCACTGTCTGTACTGACATGATGAAGGAACTGAACTGCTGGGAACGACTGAATTCGCTGAGGCTGTACTCTCTGGAGTGCAGACGGGAGAGGTATATAATTATCTACACTCGGAAAATCCTAGAAGTCATTGGCCCCAGCTTACCCTCGAAAATATTTCCCTATTGGCACGACAGTCGTGGCAGACTATGTAAAATAAGGGAGAGATACACATTGCCTGCAGCCATGTGGAACACTAGACGGTGCACGTTGGTGAAGGTTAAGAAGTCCTTTTGACAAGGATTTACACAACGTCACGTGAGCCTGGGGGCCGCGTCGTCCAGCTGCTTGGCCGACCAACGACCCAACTCAACGGCTTGAACTCATCCCGAGGTGTCGGCCTTGAGGACCTCTGAAGACTACTGCAGGGGTTCGTGTGTGTGTGTGTGTGTGTGTGTGTGTGTGTGTGGTCAGCACCGCCTACCCTGCAATATTCGCTCCCGAAAATACGAGTTTCAGAGAGCACTCGAAATTGTTTGCTCTGTGTTACGAGACACGAATTAAGTTCTCTCGTCTTCAAATAGAATTTAGATCACTGAATTAGAATTTAGAATGACTCGTTAATGATGTACAGATCTCTGGTAGTTGACCTGGGTGGAGGTTCTCGTGTTGTGGCGTCGTAGTCCCACCTGAGATGAAGAGGTCGTCTGAACAGAGACTCACGTCGTATTCGTGTGTGTTTACTCACGTGTCATTGATCGCGTTCGTGAGTGACTCTGATGTGAATCATAGCCAAGCGCGGGATGTTTGCCTGAGAGGGACATCTGTTGCCGTGGTGAGCGTCCTCCCTGGCGGATATACCTGAAGGTGAGAGACGAGGTTAACAACGCGCCACTAGATCCATGTTCCACCTGGGTAAGGAGTGTTATATACAACACGTCTTTGATGAAATTGCCTAGATTATCAAACAAAAAAATGTCATTACTAGAATAGTACTAGGTTATAGGTACTATTGGCTCTCACATAGGTTATAGGTACTATTGCCGCTCACATAGGTTATAGGTACTATTGCCGCTCACATAGGTTATAGGTACTATTGCCGCTCACAGATTATAGGTACGATTGCCGCTCACCTAGGTTATAGGTATTGCCGCTCACATAGGTTATAGGTACTACCGGCGCTTACATAGGTTATAGGTACTATTGCCGCTCACCTAGGTTATAGGTATTGCCGCTCACATAGGTTATAGGTACTACCGGCGCTTACATAGGTTATAGGTACTATTGGCGCTCATATAGGTTATAGGTACTATTGCCGCTCACATAAGTTATAGGTACTATTGGCGCTCACCTAAGTTATAGGTACTATTGCCGCTCACATAAGTTATAGGTACTATTGCCGCTCACATAGGTTATAGGTACTATTGGCGCTCACATAGGTTATAGGTACTATTGCCGTTCACATAGGTTATAGGTACTATTGCCGCTCACATAGGTTATAGGTACTATTGCCGCTCACATAGGTTATAGGTACTATTGCCGCTCACATAGGTTATAGGTACTACCGGCGCTTACATAGGTTATAGGTACTACTGGCGCTTACAAAATATTACTGCTACATCATACTTGGCTTTGCCCTATCGAGAGAGGTTAATCAGTGAACACAGTAGAGCACTGCGCTGTGAGTAGTGGAAGAACAGAACGTTTTGGGAATAGATCTCAACCATTTCCGTCAGGAATAGTACAAAACCTTATTGTTGATGATACGATACCTCTAATTCCGCTCGCATCTCGTAGGTAAGGTTACTGTGTGGAGAGACCCTGAGCTTCTGTAAATACCTCCTTTATGATGATTTGTGGAACGATTATCTACCCAGTGGAGGTCTGACAAAGGCCTTCTGTGACCTTTGTGATGCTTGTGCACCGACGCTCACAGGATGGCAATGACCGCCACAATAAAGTAGTCGCTAGAAATAGCAAAATCTAAATTTCTATGACCCCATTAGGACGTTGCCCAGATCTACATCCATCCTACACTGTCTTTCCGTTCCTGGTGCCCTGAGCAAATATCTTTCTCACAATATTCACGTCTGGTGGTCCAGTCCAGCACTTCTGGGATGGTTAGGTTCCCGGCCGCCGCCATTGGCCGCCAGAATCGAGCTAAAGATTTAAACTCTTTTTATTACCTAGCCGACCCCGCCTCCCACTACCTGTTGACTTAACCTTCTCTTGTTTCTTTTCCAATTTTGTTTGAAAAAGAGAAATTTCTTTTTAATGACTCCTTATTTATTTGAGCGTTGGAGTTTTCGATCCTAAATTAGTCGTTTCCCAGTGGAGCGAATCTGTGAGCCTCCAAAGTCTTCTTTAAGAACTGGAGGCTCGTTTGGTTGCGAAGTTGTGGGTGCCTGATGAAAAAGGAGCCAGTCACCACAACGACAGTCAGACACGCGGGCCTTAATGTGTGCGTGTGTATAGCTCTAGAGGGACAACATGCAAAGTATTTACCTTCTGTATTGTAAACCTGTTGTGGAGGGAGGTCTGAAGGCACCATGGGCTCCATCCTGCCGCAGGGGAAGACGGCGGTGGCTTCGTCTCAAGTCATTAGCGACGATGTTCGGGCCGATGCTTCCAGGACCAATTAGCACAATGTAGCCAAGTCCTCTACAAACAGAGGGATCTAATTGGTGGTAACGATGGAGATAACTTTCTCCTGGGTCATGTTAGGTCCCCCAGGGGCACAATGGGACGGTACAGAAGCAGCATAACCTCTGCCCTGACCCCTCAGGCGTGGGTCAAAGCTCAGGTCATCGTACTTGAGGGTCGTGCTGTCGTACTGATGGATCTTAACCCTCACTCTCAAGGGTTGTGCCGTCGTACTATTGGGGTTGTGATCGTAAACGCTGAGGTTGACGGTACTGGTCTTATGTGTGTTGATGGAGAGAATGGCTCACCTCCAGGACATATAGTCTATGGTACGCTAGACCCAAGTGATGGATGGAAGACGCATCAACCTCACTTTATCTTTTCTAGAGTAAGTTAACAGCCCAACTGACCATTGGAAGGAGACGTGAGAGAGAACTTCATGTGAGAGGGTACTGGGGAAGAGAACTCGTGACCTAAGAGTGCACTGTGAGGAAAAGGTCCTGGAGATGATGGTCCTACATGAGTGTACCGTGTGAGAGGGAGGTAACTGCAACAATGGAATGAACATTTTAAGAGGGAGGTAAGTGCACCAAGTGAGTGTAGCATGTAAAGTGTACCATTTGAGTGGGAGATAAGTCCACCAAGTGAGCGTAATGTGTAAATTCTACCGTCTGAGTGGTAGAGAACGAGAGGCAAGTGTTGCCATACTAGCTGGTCAAAGGAGAGTCGAGTATAGAGCGGTTATCGCTACATCCTCCCTCCTCCTCCCCACTTGCACCGCTAAACTAGCTCACAGATCGTCAGCCTTGGCAAGTTAACTCGCAGCTCAACAGCCTTCACTAGGTCAACTCTCAGCCCAGCCTCGACCCGGTTGATTTTCATCTCAGTCTCGCTCAGGTTGATTCTCAACACATAACCTCGGCCAGTTTACAGGTTGAAAGCCTCAGACAAGTTATTACTCACTTCACAGCCTTGGACAGACTGCCTCTCATCCAGACCATCACCAATTTGGTGACTGCACTCGAGATGTCACAAAGGTTCAACGGGTTTGAAGGGAAGACACTGTGACAACTGTCAAGTTCCTCTCAAGGTCTGACTGTCGCGCTAGCTGGCAGTGCTTTGAAGAAGGGAAGAGCCGACGCTAGAGACACAACAGGGAACTGAACAGGAGAAGAGGCGGAAAAGTTGTGAGGAAGCAAGAAGTGAGTTGAGGCCGAATGGGTCGAGCCAAGTCATGAATCATTGTTTGGTTAGTTATTTGATCATCAGGGCTGGTAATCATGAGAGTCATTAAGGCTGTCATCATAAACATATATTCATCAACGGAAAGACCTTATACACTTCCCTCAGGTGATAAAGATAATTCGAAGCCCACATGTAATTTCACAATGCAAATGGCCTTTGTAAATAAAAGAACCCGACTTCAGAGAGCGATGGATAACTTATGAGTGTTTTACAGTAGGAGAAGTGAGGTTGTATAGATGGGTGCCACACGAGTGCTGTGACCTCCCTCCTTCCCTCCATGCAGACTCGGGTCAGCGGAGTTCTGATGATCAGTTTCTTACCGTCAGAGATCCGACGACACGTAATACACCAGCTTCACACCAACACTGTTTTAGGTACATTTTTTTCTTGCTTTTTACTACTGGGTGTTTGATTTACTGGTCGTACTGAGTTTCGTATATCAGTATATTGACAGTGAGTTGTGAAGGGAAGGTTTCAGATGGTGAAACTCTACAGGGTGTTAATGTGTAGGGGCTCATGCTACACAGACAGCACCGGAAATGAGAAATTGTAAGAAAAATATCTAAAATGAGTAAAGAATATATTCTTGTTTCGAGAGGACGCCTCCCTTCCCCCTTACC
Organism: Panulirus ornatus; assembly: GCF_036320965.1. Lineage (NCBI taxonomy): Eukaryota > Metazoa > Arthropoda > Malacostraca > Decapoda > Palinuridae > Panulirus > Panulirus ornatus. Next base: position 13,948,116 of record NC_092258.1, on the reverse strand, counting down.
ATAACTTTCCCTCCAACCACTCGTCCTTCTTTCCCCTTAGCAAGTTGAAGGTGACTCACCTGATCTCGCAAAACCTCCTCAGTACGTAGATAGACATCATGTGTTCCTCTTTTCTACGCGGAGGAAGATATACCTTGCCTCCCTTCCCTACCTCACCTGCCTCTGCCATCCTCAGGCTCCTAGGTAAACGTGGGAACACAAAAAGTTTCCCCCAACCCGTTGTCTCTCTGCTAGAGGGGCTTCCTCGGTTGTCGGAGGCAGGCCAGTGTGGGGGCCGGAGGCTCCAACTACAATACTCCCGGACGTTGTGTGACTCGGCCGAAACGCTCGTCCTATTGTCCACCTCTGATGACCTCTGCTGTCTCGGCCGTGCCCCGAGGAGCAGGGAATGAGGCGGGGGTTAGAGTGATTGTGGTTGGGGACGGGGCGGTGTCGGCGGCTGGATTACAGGTGGAGTCTATTATGTATAATGCTTCTCACTGTTCACTGTGGGTATGGCCACGTCACCTAAGTTCCCGGACCAGCCGTATGACCTCACACCTTCAGAACCGGTAACGTCGGGTCGTCAGTTATGTACACTGCAGTAGTTGGCGTCTGGCTCGACACATCTGTCCGAAACACGTCACCAATACTGAGCTGACCTCTAACTTTCTAGCCTTCCTACCACACTAACCTGCCGCCAGACAGTCCACAGATGAAGATATCTCAGCAGTAGGGCGTGAGGTCCAACACCTGACCGCCGTTGTACTCATAATGGTCTTCCTCATGCCACAGACGTTAGCGTTCGTGATACAGTTCAATCGGACCTCAGACGCACTACGTATCCGTGGCCAAGTCTTTTGTACATGGATTCGGATGCCTTTGCCAAATCATCCGGATTCCAGTTAAAATTAATTTCAGTCATTACATTAAGACTTTCGTTAGTTATATCTTACAGCTCGGTCTCGGGCCAAGCTGCCATGTTGCTGTGTTGCTCAGTCAGGCTGTTGGAAGCCGCGGCCCCAGTGCCTTCGTAACTACGTCACCCCAGTTGGTCAGTGGTAGGTAAGAGTGCAAACTAGTTTAGTCGCCCTTGCTACACAAATCAAAATAAATGACACACTTGTAGATACCTATCCAGGCCCACTACATGGTGTTATGTATGGCTTCAGGTAATGTATTCAGTGATTTCAGGCCATGATGTTTATTTTCTCTTACTTCATCAACCTAAACTAACTTAACCTAATCTAGCCTAACGTAACTTAACGAACCAAACCTAATCTAACCTAAACTAGCCTAACCTAATCTAGCCTAACCTAACTTAACTTGAACCAAACCTAACCTAACCTAACCTAACCTAACCTAATCTAACTTAAACCTAACCTAACCTAATACAACCTAACCAAACCTAATCAAACTTAACCTAACCTAATATAACCTAACCTAATATAACCTAACCTAATCTAATCTAATCTAATGTAATCGAATCTAACTTAACCTAACCTGAACCAAACCTAACCTAACCTAAACCTGACCTAACCTAGCCTAACCTAACCTAACCTAACCTAACCTAACCTAACCTAACCTAACCTAGCCTAACCTAAACCATGCTGCAAGGTCGTCATGTCTGTAATGTCAATATAAAACCAGTTGTTAGTGCAGACCGGGAGCCATGGCTTCCCGGATTCTCCAAGTGTGAATTATACACCATTCCTGTTTGCGGCCTGAAGATTACAGACTCACTGCTCTCAGCCGCACCTTGTAGTGTCAGTGTGTCAGTGTGGCTGTTAGACGATTATGTACCTCCTACGTAGGTTCCGCCCGTCTCAGATGGGGTGGTGATGGCACCAAGCAATACTTCAGTCTCCGGTGTATTAGTTTCTTCAAGAGCGTTCTGAACATCAGCAGACTCCAGCCTGCCATCGCTTTTGAGACTCTTTTGCTTTGTTGTTTCAGAAAAATGTTTGAATGTCGACTTTCACCGTCAGACCTGGGAGCTGGTGACGTCATCCTGGAAAAGTTAACCACCAAAATCGTTCCTCCTTCGTTCTGGTGGAAGTTGTTCCTTCATCTTATGGCTAGACGTATTTCTTGTGATGTGGGAGAATGGTGATATTATTCAGTATTCGCTTGTTAATGACGCACGTCCTTCATCTACGAACAACAGATCGATAAGCAGTTATTGTATTTACGTTTAATAGTAAGTCTGGGATAAGACTTATCACTTGTATAACTGGTGAAGGATCGTTTGAGACAATTCATTACTCTATGGTAATAACTGGCAGTTGATGAAGTTATGAGGACTCGCTCATAGTTATGTGTATGTAAAGGTCACTCTGAAGTTAAATCCATTACTCGCATGAACAGCATTATAGATAAAAGTTTATACAACAAAATACTTTGATAATTCCTGGCAAACATTGACCTGCTGCTCTGACGTCCAGTATTTCCAGTCTTTTCTCTGATCATCTGTATGGCTCTCGCAAGGCCAGATCCCCGGAGATGTTCTCATCTTACTAATGTCTGGTCATCTGTGAGAGACTAAGAGAATCCTTGTCGTCCCTCTACCTTCTCCCGGTGGATGTACGTCTTGTCTCGCCACTACTTGAAACTTGGACTGGATTTTACTACAGGAAAGACGTAAATTAGCTACGTTTTAATGCCTCTTAAATCCCAGCCCATCTCTCGTAACTCTCCCATATCGTTGGATGGCTCTGTAATTCCCAACACAGTAATCGTACTTGGCAATATCGTATCGTTTAACTTATCTTGGTAGCCGCACATTGTATATGACTAAGCCTGCCTCTAAGAACCTATTCAGATGCCGTGAATTCTTCTGTTCTGAACAGCTGGTCTCATTATACAAAAGGAAAGTTTATTCGTTCTTTTATGGATGATGCTCCCACATCTGGGTAAGCTCTCGCTCTGCTTACTACACAGAGTCGAGTCCTGCCTGAACTCAGAACCTGATCTCCCTGCCGTACGCCCCAGGGTTGGTTCACTTTCACTCTTTTGCAGATATTACTTTGGTTTCTGTTTCGGAGAAGTGAGTAAGTGTGTGCACCCATGACTAACTGGACCACGTAATGCTCTGCAACCTGCTGCTTGGTGATGCCTGTTTCTTTCCCCTGCGCCACAAACGTTTCTAACCCTTTACCCTCTTTTGTCTTCCCTCCCCACAGCCTGGCGGGACAGCCAGGCCTGGGTAGCAGAACGCCCTCCCCACACCCTGGCGGGACAGCCTGGCCTGGGTAGCAGAACGCCTTCCCCACAGCCTGGCGGGACAGCCAGGCCTGGGTAGCAGAGCGCCCTCCCCACAGCCTGGCGGGCCAGCCAGGCCTGGGTAGCAGAAAGCCCTCCCCACAGCCTGGCGGGCCAGCCAGGCCTGGGTAGCAGAACGCCTCCCCACAGCCTGGCGGGACAGCCAGGCCTGGGTAGCAGAAAGCCCTCCCCACAGCCTGGCGGGCCAGCCAGGCCTGGGTAGCAGAACGCCCTCCCCACAGCCTGGCGGGCCAGCCAGGCCTGGGTAGCAGAACGCCCTCCCCACAGCCTGGCCTGGGTGGTAGAGTATCCCCGGTCTCATCTTTGAGCCGCGTCTCACTGAAAGCTTTTCCCTGTTGTGGTCAGGAAGCTGGTGGAGGGATAACGATGGTCGGCCGAGGATCTTACCAGCCCAGCCTACCCTGCTCGCCCCAGGTCACCAGAGGCCTCTGGCTTCGACACTGGTCCAAGAATAAACAATGGTATAGTTGTGTGGCGAGGAGGTGTATCAGACGTAGTGGTGATAAAGGTACCTGTGGTGTCCAGCAGCAGGTTAGTTATGCTGCTCAGTTAAGTTGAAGAGAAACTTAGTAGTATTAGTGTAGTCACTGAGGTGTTTGTCATGTTACCATGAGGCCTAGACTGCTACCATGAGGCCTGTGGAGTTATCATGGGTTCTAGACTGTTACCATAAGGCCTGTGGTGTTATCATGAGGCCTAGACTGTTATCATGAGACCTGTGGTGTTACAATGAGGCTTAGACTGTAGTGTTACCATTAGACCGAGACTATAATGTGTGGGACAGCTTTTTCTTCTTTCTTTCTTTCTTTGTTAGCTGAGACGACACGGGCAGCTGAGGCTGTAATCAAGGGGCCCCACGAGTGTAAAACTCCCTGCCCGTACAGTACAAATAAGATACTTACATGTCGTATTATCCAACGTACAACCACGAGGGGGAAGGTGTGGTAGTGAACAGATATTCCAGGGAGAAGCGGCCTCAGTTAGTCTGGCCAGACGTGATGTGGGGAGCAGCAACAAGTTGTGTGGCTGGAGGCCGTCGTCCCACCCTCACCAACAGAGCCAGGCTCACAACCTGTAAATTTTAGACCCGTCCTCGCTTGTTTAGTAAACGTCTTTATGATAGTCTTCCACAGGGTAAATGTCTGGCAGCCTTCCAGAGGGTTAAGTCTTACATGGCAGCCTTCCAGAGGGAAAAGTCTTATATGGCAGCCTTCCAGAGGGTAAAGTCTTACATGGCAGCCTTCCAGAGGGTAAAGTCGTATATGGCAGCTTTTCAGCGGATAGAGTCCAATGTGGCAGCCTTCAAGAAGGTAAACTCTTTTATGGTGGCGTTCCAGAGGGCAAACGTCTTATATGGCAGCCTTCCAGACGGTAAGCGTCTTATATGGCAGCCTTCCAGACGGTAAGCGTCTTATATGGCAGCCTTCCAGACGGTAAGCGTCTTATATGGCAGCCTTCCAGAGATTAAACGTCTTATATGGTAGCCATTCAGAGAGTAAACGTTTTATATGGAAGCCTTCCAGAGAAAAAACTACGATGATTCACAGACTATTCACCCATCAATTCACTGTCTATTAACAACCTTGGTATGTAATTACTGGTTCGTGGTTATAACTACATACGTCATTATCATCCTTGTTGTGGCGGTAGACTTGTTAACTCCTCCAGCCGTTGGTTCTTGATGATGTGATGTTGATCTTTTACTTATCTTCTGTTGTTTTGAAGAGAACTAAACGAGATCCAGCTGCCATTACCTAGGTCGGGCGCCTCCTGGGTGTTGGTTTGTGCCTAGCGTGACCCCCCGCCTCCCACACTAGTGACCTCTGACCTCAACACAAGAGAGGCCAGATGAACACTTCCTGCTTAAAGGAGTTTCTCAGCGGTTGACGCATCAACCAACACCGACGTTCCTGTTATGACCTGGGTTGTAACCACGACGGATGTAGGGGAGTGGTGCTTGAGCGCTTCCCTGAGCCATGGCGGGGTCCCAGGCCCTGCCTGCAGCAACAGGTCTGGCCAGGGGATCAAGTACGAAGATCAGGGAAGCAAGTGTCACCGATTTATCACATGTGTCGTCACGGATAATGTCCTCTGCCGCAGTATGCTCCACCTGACTGTCACGTGTTCATTGATGCACAAATGATAATTGTGGATATGAAGGAGGGAGGGATCTGTCTTCCTTTAGGAAATATTGCTGGAGTGTTGTGCAGGATGAGAAGCCTTTGTTAAGGTAAGCTATTGTTCTGGAATCTTGATGAGACATTGATGTGCATTATTAGCTTAGTCTTGTGGAAAATGATGAGGTTAATCATGATTTCTCTGCCTTTATTAGACAGGTGTCCCGTGGCCCAGGTATCTCTGTGTAGGACTATAGCTTTTACTTCACAGGGGCGAAGCGCCTTGCTGGGGTTTAGTTCCTGGAGAGGGACACACCACTATAATATGCTTTCCAGGTGTCTAATTAGATTTTTGTTGGTCATATAAGTTGTAAGTATTGTTAGTGAACTCTTGGGATGAGAGAGACAGAGTAATGCCTCCTGTCTCCTGCGTGCCGTAGAAGGCAACTAATAGTGACGGGAGCTGGGGGTTTAAAAATCCTCCCCTCTTGTAGTGTCACATTCTAAAAGCTGATAAGAAAGTAGAAACCAAGAGAAAAAAAGTAAATATATATATATATATATATATATATATATATATATATATATATATATATATATATATATATATATATATTATCCCTGGGAATAGGGGAGAAAGAATACTTCCCACGTATTTCCTGCGTGTCGTAGAAGGCGACTAGAAGGGAAGGGAGCGGGGGGCTGGAAGTCCTCCCCTACATTTTTTTTTTTTTTACTTCTCCAAAACAAGGAACAGAAAAGGGGGCCAAGTAAGGATTTTCCCTCTAAGGCTCAGTCCTCTGTTCTCAACGCTACAGTTTACTTCCGTTCTGTACATATGAGTCAGGTAGTTGTGTCAGCCTGGGCCACCATGTCAGACACTCCTGGGTGAAGTCGAGTATCATTACGACGATGTATCGAACCACCACAATGTTCATCCCCAGCACTGACGGAGGTCGATGCTCCCTCGACCGTAATTACGTATTTGCACTGTCCGGGGGAGTGGGGGGTAGAGGGAGATCTACACTCACTGAACTGTTGGTACTGTCAAATATCTTTTCGTTTGCTATCTGCATTCACTATTCCGTCATCCACTCAGCTCTGTTCATCCACTATGATATTCCTTCTTTACGTAATTTCTATCATGTTTCATGTCGTGGCCTCTGGTTGTTCTATACTTCCATCTTCCGAAGAACTTTTCACTGTTGACTTCACCAAACTTGTGGAAAAACTTAAAGGTTATGATCAGGTTATCCCTTACTCTTCTCTCTTTCAAACTGAGCGATTTTAAGGCTCCTAACCCTTACCTGTGAGTGACTCAGTTGCTAGATACTGCTACCACCTCTGTTGCCCTCCTCTGGACCTTCTCTCTACGTTCTTTATGCTGTTCTAGGAGCCGTGAACAAACTCGAGAGGCGTAATCTAGTGAACAGCTCGTTGATGTTTCGTGCTGTTCCTTTAATTTAACAGCAAACAGTTCGTCTCTTTTATTGTCTTTCTAAGGGGGTTTCTGGCCAAAGGTTAGGGATGATGTCTACTCCTGAGTTCCCCTTACACACAGGTTGCGGCAGCATATTAGATCAATGTTTCCATTCCTGCAAGAATAACTTCTGCTATGCGTTTAGCGGAGACAGAAGCATCACCACATAGGAGACAGTAATTTACCCAAGGAAAGTCAGAAAAGAAGTTACGTAAGTTATTCCAGTCAGCTTTGTTCAGGTGCCAGTACTTACGCTTAGAAGGGGCTGCTGGAGCTGGAGGTGTTGCTTGATAATGTTCATAGCAAAGTATTGTTTCACTAAACCCCTCCATGATTACCCTGCATTTACTCGGGTTGAACCCCATCAACCATGTGTCAAACCAACTTTAGAGCTTGGCGGGGTCTCTCTGTAGGATGACGCGATTCTCTTCGTTTCTTATCTCCTTCATGACCTTGCTACTGTCATTTAGGTAGGAGGCCAGTCCTTCCAGCAGTTTACTTACACAGGTAAAGAAGAGCAAGGGTCCCAGAACAGAACCCCGCGGCACGCCATTTATGACCTCACCCCATTCCGAGAATGCTCCCGTAACACACACACACGCACACACACACACACACACACACACACACACACACACACACACACACACACATATATATATATATATATATATATATATATATATATATATATATATATATATATATATATATATATATAACTTTCATTCTATCTTTCCACTTCCTTCTCTGTTTCCCCACCTTTTTGCCTGTAATTTGAACATACTACCATATCTGTCTTTTACTCATATCATTTTTTACTTCATCAGCCCTCCTCACACCACATACTGTCATCAGACATTTTATTTCCAACACTTCCATCATGCTCCGTACTTTTTGATGTAGTGTTCATGCCTCACATCCATACAACACCGTCGAGACTTCTGTACCGTCAAACACACCCATCTTTATCCGTACCTCAGAAACTTATTCGTCAATACATCCAGGGTCTTAGCCCCCTCTCCCACCCAGTGGCTAATTTCAGCTCCCATGGTTCCATGTGCTGCCTTAGCCATTCCCATATATCTAAAGTACTCCACTTCCTCCAGGTTGCCTTCGTTCAACCAACCAACCAACCTGTCTCTTTCCCTTAGTAAGTTTAACCTTTCCCCTTTCACACACTCTCCCACACTCAGGGACCAACTTCAGTTTCTCATTGGAATCTGCCACCAGAGCAGGGTCATCTTCAAACAGCAACTGACCTCCCAGACCCCTCCACCTTCAACAGACTGCAGACCTGCTCCTCTCTCCATGACCCATGTATTAACTGTCTTCACCATTCCATCCATACACAGGGTAAACAGCCGTGGTGAGATCAGTTACCTCTGCCGCAGACCCACCTTCATCTGGAACCATTCGCCTTCCTCTTTTTCTCCTCGCATATACGCCTTACTCTCTTGATAAAAAAAAAAAGTCGTTGCTTCTGCAGCTTTCCTCCCACACCACATATACGTAACACCTGCAACAAAGCATCTCTATTAACCGTATCATACACTTTCTTCAGATCCAGAAATGCCACATACAAATCCTTCTATTTCTCTATTTCTCGCATAAAATATTTGAAGGAAACATCTAGTCCACACTTCCTTTTCCACTCTTCCCCAGTCTGAAGCTCTGTACAACTTACCAAGTACACTCGAACACTCACTTTTGTTCCCCTTGCCTTTATACAGTGGCACTATATAGGCATTCCACCAATCCTCATGCACCTCATGAGCTAAACTTACACTGTGAATCCTGAGTGATCAACCATCAACACTGCCACCTTTCTTGCGAAATTCAGTTGTAGTCCCATCCACTCCAGCCGCTTTACCACACTTCATTTAACGCAAGGTATTCAAAACCTCATCTCTTTTCATCAGACTACTTGCCATAACTCTCTGGCTTCACATACCTCCCTGACCCAATCACACCACATCTGACATACAGGGGAGTGACTAGTTACTGCCACTCGTGATACACCACATCTGCCACACAGGGGAGTAACTAGTTACTGCCACTCGTGATCCTCCATCTGCTGAAAAGAGGCTGAGGGAATGTCGCTAGTAAAACCAGTGTGACTCTTCGATATGGCTGGTATTATAGCAGACGACACCAGGGAGCTGGTTGGTTGGCTGGACACGAGACATCTTACCTGTCTTACTTGTGCTGTACGATAGTTTTGGAATCTTCTCCTACCATAGTTCACTCTCCCACCAAACTGTTGTAGTGTTTCTCTGTTATTCAAGGTGTTAGAGGCCTGGTCCGTAGACCCACACAACCACCGCACCCTGGTTTGTCTGCTACACTTTATACATATATATGGCTAGCTTTGGACCCCAGATACCTATAGTGTTTTCAAAATTCGTTTTCATTTACCTTTCGATTTCGCTGGTCACATTATAATGTTCCCTGCTTGTTGACACGACAAGACCCCATTTTCGATGGCGTGATGGGAACCATACCTCCCAGGAGTGAGGACGTTTCTAACGGAAGTTTATGAACGACACATTTCAGATTAATGTAGATAGAATGTATAATATTACACCATTAGGTGTATATAGAAATCTCTCTCGAGAATTCATAGCTCTTCTTGCAGTGAGAACACCCCAGTAAACCAGCAATACCAGGCACGGCCGAGCGACCACAGGAGAACCTGTGGAGCCGACCAACCTCGGCAGTCTTAACACTATTTGTGACCCGCCCGGCCACGTCACGTCTCCTGCCGGTAATGGCATCAGCGGGCGTGAAGGACAGATGATGGCAGGGCACCAACACCACAGATCCGCCAACGATCTCTGAAGGAAACAAACCGTGAAGAGTCCACACGGAGGTCTGATCCCCTCACGATACTCCACGAACCATACTTTTCTCCCTAAGTTTCCCACACGTTTCCTGGGTCCTTGTTTATATCGCTGTGCATCTGTCAAATCTTTGTCGCTGTTTCACACGTGAGGTGGACAAGAGCCAGAGAAAAGTAGATGAACAGTCATCTGTCTGGTGGTGAGGCGGTGGTGCTGAGCGTCGTGGAGACGTTCACTCAGTCATGCACTTCCTCCTTGTTGACTCCTACAGACGCTCGCTGTTTGGAATTCGAGTCTTGATCTGACATTAATTGGGAGAGTCGGACTATTGGTTCCGTGCGACCACCGCTGATGCATAGCTCTCTCTCTCTCTCTCTCTCTCTCTCTCTCTCTCTCTCTCTCTCTCTCTCTCTCTCTCTCTCTCTCTGCCTCTGAGATGCCACGTGTTTATTTGATTCTGTTATTTTTCCAAAGCAAATACTTTAATCGGAAAAAAAAAGATATTTTAAGTAATCTGTGATTTTATCTCGTGAAGGCAAGAGTGTATGTTCCGAGCAGGATAATCTTATATGATCAATTCTGTAAATGTATGATTAAGTCTAGGTTGCAACGCTGAGTGACATGCAAGACAAAAGAGGATCGTGACACTGTGCGTCGGTCTTCCACGCCGCGCCATCTGGGCCACCTCGTCTCGTCTCTTCTTTGCGAGCAGAATTGGTGTTACGGTGAGAAAGCCGTACACACGATTCTGGACGCCTTACGCAGCCGGAGCTCTCAAACGTCTCTGTAATGACTGGGTCAGGCGGAGGGAGGAAGTTCATACCGTCGTAGCCTTGGAATATCTAGAAATTAAAGTCGAGAATTCAGATGTGCGCGGGAAACAGCAGTTATGGTGGCAATAGAGATGATGTTAGAATTATACGTACGGCATGAAAATCACGTTTGTAGACGATGCTGACAGGCTACAGAGATACAAAGAAGACTTCCACTGGACCACCTAGAACAACATAACATTCAGTGGAGGTAATTTTCACCTCCGGCACAGGAAGAATGAAGAAGTGAAGAACAGTAGAAAATATCGGACAGACACAGACGCTATCATAAACCAGATGAATAATGTGGAAGACCTGGGTATTACAACGTCAAACGACCATACTTTCAGTAAACCTAACAACAGTTGCCTCCTCCAGAAGGATGGCGGGATGTACTGCGGAATTTGAAGAAAAGGAAAGAACCTTTGATGATTTTTATGGCTCTAATTTGCACACGAATAGAATATTGGTGTTTTGTAACATCTAACAAGGCAGGGCAGATTCACGTTTCATATTAGCGTGGTATTGGCACTACAGCATTGGAAATTGCTGAAATCCCCGGAGAGCAGACGGGAGAGGTATATCATCGTCTATACCTGGAAAATCCTAGAAGGTATGATACCCAAGTTACATTCGGAAATATCCTACTGGCAAGACTGGCATGGAAGGCTCTGTGAAATTCTACCTCTGAAATCCAAAGGTGCGAATCGCATATGCACAATTAGATAGAACACCTGAAATATGAGAGGACAAAGATTCTTCAACATATTGCTTATAACTATCAGAAACACCACAGAATACGTAGCAGAGAAATTCAAGATGGCTACGTGAGCCTGCGGGTCACGGCTTCCAGCAGCTTGGTCGACCACCAAGCCAGGCCCTAACAGTCTGGAGTCAGCCCGGGCTGGTTGTATTAGCAAGACCATGGAAGACTACCCCAAGTAATGTCAAGATGAGACGCTCTATCAAGAACGATGGTTCTGAAGGTTTGCCCCGCCACCTTCCACACCCGTGTGGTGGTGCATCTGACCTCTGGTCATGTGGCTGGCTGACCACCACAACGCCCCGTCCCTCCCTGCCTTTCCTGCTTATGAACCACACGCCTTCCCTCGCGTGCTGCTGCACCGCACCCTCTATCTCCCTCCCGTGCTGTTGCCCCACACACCCTGCCTTTCTCCCTCCATTCCCCTGCTGTTCGGGAGAGAAACTCCAGGCCGTGAGCCAGTGTGGAGCCGGAAATTTTCTACATTTATAGACACTGTGCTGAATCATATGACGGCCAACACAGAGTCTGCCATTCTGGGGCAGCCACCAACGAGGGTGAATCAGTCACTGTGAGCTAACCTTCCGTGAGCAGTGTACTACCTCCAGGCGCTAGTGCTGCTTGAGGAGCAATCAGAAAACTGTGTGTGATCGTCTTCATTGTCGAACGTTCTTCAGTTTGTGTCTCGCCTGCTCATGCCATACTGTATCGCTGTACAGACAGGAAACAGGAAATTTTTTTCCTCCTCGTATGTGATAGTACTGAAGCCATGTTATCTTGAGTTTGGTAACAGCACCTTCACTCGTGAAATGTGTGAACCTTCACACCTTCTGCAGTATTGGTCAGAGGTAGAACTCTTATACCAGTGGTCCAGGTTGGTCAGAAGTAGAACTCATATATAAACCAATGGTCCAGGTTGGTCAGAGGTAGAACTCTTATATAAACCAATGGTCCAGGTTGGTCAGAAGTAGAACTCTTACACCAGTGGTCCAGGTTGGTCAGAAGTAGAACTCTTATACCAGTGGTCCAGGTTGGTCAGAAGTAGATCTCTTATACCAGTGGTCCAGGTTGGTCAGAAGTAGAACTCTTATACCAGTGGTCCAGGTTGGTCAGAAGTAGAACTCTTATACCAGTGGTCCAGGTTGGTCAGCAGTAGATCTCTTATACCAGTGGTCCAGGTTGGTCAGAAGTAGAACTCTTATACCAGTGGTCCTGGTTAGTCAGAAGTAGATCTCATATACCAGTGGTCCAGGTTGGTCAGAAGTAGAACTCTTATACCAGTGGTCCTGGTTAGTCAGAAGTAGATCTCTTATACCAGTGGTCCAGGTTGGTCAGAAGTAGAACTTTTATACCAGTGGTCCAGGTCGGTTAGTGGTCCACGTAACGTTGGATCCCTATTTCAAAATGTGTGTGTGTGTGTGTGTGTGTGTGTGTGTGTGTGTGTGTGTGTGTGTGTGTGTGTTCCCGCTAGAAGTCTGCGGGAATGATAACACGTGTTTAACCAGGGCAGGTGACCTCAACGCTGGGCGCATGATCCACAGGTGCAGGAGCAGGTGTTGTCATGCCTTGGGTGAGGCTCTCTTAGCAGGTGACCTCACACCTGCCTCATCATGAGACATAGCCGTTCCCTGAGGCTGTCCATAACAGAATGATGGTAGACCCAGGTCCTGACACTGCCTACAGCAGAATGATGATAGACCCAGGTCCTGACACTGCCTACATCAGAATGATGATAGACCCAGGTCCTGACACTGCCTACAGCAGAATGATTATAGACCCAGGCCCTGACACTGCCTACAGCAGAATGATGATAGACCCAGGCCATGACACTGCCTACAGCAGAATGATAATAGACCTAGGTCCTGACATTGCCTACAGCAGAATGATGATAGACCCAGGCCCTGACACTGCCTACAGCAGAATGATAATAGACCTAGGTCCTGACACTGCCTACAGCAGAATGATAATAGACCTAGGTCCTGACATTGCCTACAGCAGAATGATAATAGACCTAAGTCCTGACATTGCCTACAGCAGAATGATGATAGACCCAGGTCCTGACACTGCCTACAGCAGAATGATAATAGACCTAGGTCCTGACATTGCCTACAGCAGAATGATGATAGACCCAGGCCCTGACACTGCCTACAGCAGAATGATGTTAGACCCAGGCCATGACACTGCCTACAGCAGAATGATGATAGACCCAGGCCCTGACACTGCCTACATCAGAATGATAATAGACCCAGGCCCTGACACTGCCTACAGCAGAATGATGATAGACCCAGGTCCTGACACTGCCTACAGCAGAATGATGATAGACCCAGGCCATGACACTGCCCATAACAGAATGATGAGACCCAGGTCCTGACACTGCCTACAGCAGAATGATGGTAGACCCAGGCCCTGACACTGCCTACAGCAGAATGATGATAGACCCAGGCCCTGACACTGCCTACATCAGAATAATAATAGACCCAGGCCCTGACACTGCCTACAGCTGAATGATGATAGACCCAGGCCCTGACACTGCCTACAGCAGAATGATGATAGACCCAGGCCCTGACACTGCCTACAGCAGAATGATGATAGACCCAGGCCATGACACTGCCTACATCAGAATAATAATAGACCCAGGCCCTGACACTGCCTACAGCAGAATGATGATAGACCCAGGCCCTGACACTGCCTACAGCAGAATGATGATAGACCCAGGTCCTGACACTGCCTACAGCAGAGTGATGATAGACCCAGGCCCTGACACTGCCTACAGTAGAATGATGATAAACCCAGGTCCTGACACTGCCTACAGCAGAGTGATGATAGACCCAGGCCATGACACTGCCTACATCAGAATAATAATAGACCCAGGCCCTGACACTGCCTACAGCAGAGTGATGATAGACCCAGGCCCTGACACTGCCTACAGCAGAATGATGATAGACCCAGGTCCTGACACTGCCTACATCAGAATAATAATAGACCCAGGCCCTGACACTGCCTACAGCAGAATGATGACAGACCCAGGCCCTGACACTGCCTACAGCAGAATGATGATAGACCCAGGCCCTGACACTGCCTACAGCTGAATGATGATAGACCCAGGCCCTGACACTGCCTACAGCAGAATGATGGTAGACCCAGGCCCTGACACTGCCTACAGCAGAATGATGATAGACCCAGGCCCTGACACTGCCTACAGCAGAATGATGATAGACCCAGGCCCTGACACTGCCTACAGCTGAATGATGATAGACCCAGGCCCTGACACTGCCTACAGCTGAATGATGATAGACCCAGGCCCTGACACTGCCTACAGCAGAATGATGATAGACCCAGGCCCTGACACTGCCTACAGCAGAATGATGATAGACCCAGGCCCTGACACTGCCTACAGCAGAATGATGATAGACCCAGGTCCTGACACTGCCTACAGCAGAATGATGATAGACCCAGGCCCTGACACTGCCTACAGCAGAATGATGATAGACCCAGGCCCTGACACTGCCTACAGCAGAATGATGATAGACCCAGGCCCTGACACTGCCTACAGCAGAATGATGATAGACCCAGGCCCTGACACTGCCTACAGCTGAATGATGATAGACCCAGGCCCTGACACTGCCTACAGCAGAATGATGATAGACCCAGGCCCTGACACTGCCTACAGCAGAATGATGATAGACCCAGGCCCTGACACTGCCTACAGCAGAATGATGATAGACCCAGGCCCTGACACTGCCTACAGCAGAATGATGATAGACCCAGGCCCTGACACTGCCTACAGCAGAATGATGATAGACCCAGGCCCTGACACTGCCTACAGCAGAATGATGATAGACCCAGGCCCTGACACTGCCTACAGCAGAATGATGATAGACCCAGGCCCTGACACTGCCTACAGCTGAATGATGATAGACCCAGGCCCTGACACTGCCTACAGCAGAATGATGTTAGACCCAGGCCATGACACTGCCTACAGCAGAATGATGATAGACCCAGGCCCTGACACTGCCTACAGCAGAATGATGATAGACCCAGGTCCTGACACTGCCTACAGCAGAATGATAATAGACCTAGGTCCTGACATTGCCTACAGCAGAATGATGATAGACCCAGGTCCTGACACTGCCTACAGCAGAATGATGATAGACCCAGGTCCTGACACTGCCTACAGCAGAATGATGATAGACCCAGGCCCTGACACTGCCTACAGCAGAATGATGATAGACCCAGGCCCTGACACTGCCTACAGCAGAATGATGATAGACCCAGGTCCTGAGAACACTTCCGTCTTACAAAAGATTACAAACAACTTTGTGGGATTTAGTTCAACTTTTTTCATTACTAGTTCAAAACTTTTGTCACTTGCTGGCGAGAGGAGCGTCTTGGGCCTTACTGAAGGTGGGTCGGGCGTCACGTGATGGTTCCAGGACACCTCTGGTGGGCTGGCTAGCTGCAATCAGCGTCACATGATGGGTCCGCGATACCTCTGGTGGGCTGGCTAGCTGCAATCAGCGTCACGTGATGGGTCCGCGATACCTCTGGTGGGCTGGCTAGCTGCAATCAGCGTCACATGATGGGTCCGCGATACCTCTGGTGGGCTAGCTGCAATCAGCGTCACGTGACGAGTTGGGGACACCTCTGGTGCGCTGGCTAGCTGCAATCAGCGTCACGTGACGGGTTGTGGACACCTCTGGTGCGCTGGCTAGCTGCAATCAGCGTCACGTGATGGGTCCGCGATACCTCTGGTGGGCTGGCTGGCCACAGTCAGCGTCCCATCAAGCGGTCGATAATTTGAAATTTCAAATAAGGAGTAATTGATTATCGTCTGTTGTGGTATTCATGATTAGATATTGCCATTCTTCCTCAAGATCAGACTCGTTCCATTATGATGTTCAGTCAGGATGGCATTAATGTGTATTAGAGATTTCCTTCCGTTCATATCATGTCTCCGTCCCGAGGGAGGGTTAGACATTGTCTCTCTCGTACTTCATTTCTTCCTCTTGCTTGCATGCCATTCCTTTGTTCCTAAGGCTCCATCGACCTCCCTCTTGTCCATCATACACCTCAACATGCCTCCCCAGGATTACAGATTTTAGTGGAACGAACCGTGCAACCACCATCGGCCAAATTCAACTGTTTTTTCCAGTGGAAGACAAGATTCCACAAAGACTGGACCAAGGTTTACCCGCTTCTATCTTCCAGAGGAACTGTGAATATACATACACACGAGATGTGAGGTACACACAGCAGGGAGAGGTCGCTAGTAACTGGTGATAACAGACCACCGTGTGATACCAGGAATATCTGGCCAGCTGGACGGCCCACATAATTTCTAATTCATATTTGTAAAACGTCGCTACATTCATCCTCAGAATTTGTTTGAAAATGTCGCTACCTCCCCTTTTAGTCGCCTTCTACGACACGCAGGGAATACGTGGGAAGTATTCTTTTTCCCCTGTCTCCAGGGATAATATATATATATATATATATATTGATTGAGAGGGTGAAGGCATGTACAGAGCATCA
Organism: Panulirus ornatus; assembly: GCF_036320965.1. Classification (NCBI taxonomy): domain Eukaryota; kingdom Metazoa; phylum Arthropoda; class Malacostraca; order Decapoda; family Palinuridae; genus Panulirus; species Panulirus ornatus. The sequence goes on along the minus strand of NC_092258.1, from coordinate 13,931,308 downwards.
GATTGGGGAAGAGCAGTGCGGTTTCAGAAGTGGTAGAGGATGTGTGGATCAGGTGTTTGCTTTGAAGAATGTATGTGAGAAATACTTAGAAAAGCAAATGGATTTGTATGTAGCATTTATGGATCTGGAGAAGGCATATGATAGAGTTGATAGAGATGCTCTGTGGAAGGTATTAAGAATATATGGTGTGGGAGGCAAGTTGTTAGAAGCAGTGAAAAGTTTTTATCGAGGATGTAAGGCATGTGTACGTGTAGGAAGAGAGGAAAGTGATTGGTTCTCAGTGAATGTAGGTTTGCGGCAGGGGTGTGTGATGTCTCCATGGTTGTTTAATTTTGTTTATGGATGGGGTTGTAAGGGAGGTAAATGCAAGAGTCCTGGAAAGAGGGGCAAGTATGAAGTCTGTTGGGGATGAGAGAGCTTGGGAAGTGAGTCAGTTGTTGTTCGCTGATGATACAGCGCTGGTGGCTGATTCATGTGAGAAACTGCAGAAGCTGGTGACTGAGTTTGGTAAAGTGTGTGGAAGAAGAAAGTTGAGAGTAAATGTGAATAAGAGCAAGGTTATTAGGTACAGTAGGGGTGAGGGTCAAGTCAATTGGGAGGTGAGTTTGAATGGAGAAAAACTGGAGGAAGTGAAGTGTTTTAGATATCTGGGAGTGGATCTGTCAGCGGATGGAACCATGGAAGCGGAAGTGGATCATAGGGTGGGGGAGGGGGCGAAAATTTTGGGAGCCTTGAAAAATGTGTGGAAGTCGAGAACATTATCTCGGAAAGCGAAAATGGGTATGTTTGAGGGAATAGTGGTTCCAACAATGTTGTATGGTTGCGAGGCGTGGGCTATGGATAGAGTTGTGCGCAGGAGGATGGATGTGCTGGAAATGAGATGTTTGAGGACAATGTGTGGTGTGAGGTGGTTTGATCGAGTAAGTAACGTAAGGGTAAGAGAGATGTGTGGAAATAAAAAGAGCGTGGTTGAGAGAGCAGAAGAGGGTGTTTTGAAATGGTTTGGGCACATGGAGAGAATGAGTGAGGAGAGATTGACCAAGAGGATATATGTGTCGGAGGTGGAGGGAACGAGGAGAAGAGGGAGACCAAATTGGAGGTGGAAAGATGGAGTGAAAAAGATTTTGTGTGATCGGGGCCTGAACATGCAGGAGGGTGAAAGGAGGGCAAGGAATAGAGTGAATTGGAGTCATGTGGTATACCGGGGTTGACGTGCTGTCAGTGGATTGAATCAAGGCCTGTGAAGCGTCTGGGGTAAACCATGGAAAGCTGTGTAGGTATGTATATTTGCGTGTGTGGACGTGTGTATGTACATGTGTATGGGGGGGGGGGGGGGTTGGGCCATTTCTTTCGTCTGTTTCCTTGCGCTACCTCGCAAACGCGGGAGACAGCGACAAAGTATAAAAAAAAAAAAAAAAATATATATATATATATATATATATATAAATATATATATATATATATATATATATATATATATATATATATTTTTTTTTTTTTTTTTTCATACTATTCGCTATTTCCCGCGATAGCGAGGTAGCGTTAAGAACAGAGGACTGGGCCTTTGAGGGAATATCCTCACATGGACCTCTTCTCTGTTCCTTCTTTTGGAAAAAAGAAAAAAAAAAAAAACGAGAGGGGAGGATTTCCGGCCCCCCGCTCCCTTCCCTTTTAGTCGCCTTCTACGACACGCAGGGAATACGTGGGAAGTATTCTTTCTCCCCTATCCCCAGGGATAATATATATATATATATATATATATATATATATATATATATATATATATATATATATATATATATATATATATATATATATATATGTGTGTGTGTGTGTGTGTGTGTGTGTGTGTGTGTGTGTGTGTCATCTACATGTATATCTAGAAAATCCTAAAAGCTCTGGTTTCCAACCTATACTCGAAAATATCATCCTACTGACACTGTAAAATACCCAGACTGCTTCAGTACTGTACCATTCTGTTACTGTTCCCCTACACATACCCAGACGGCTCCAGTAATGTTGCTCTGGTACTGTACGCAACACACATCACAAAACTCTCACTCTGGAAGGTTACTTGAAGTCAGTCACAAGAAGACGTGAGCCTCCATTAGGCTGGAGGGGCAGCTGCCAGTCTGGTGTTCTGTTAAATTTTTCATTATTGGTTGTATCAAATACGGCCAGAACAAGAGAAGAATAACTAGAACTTGTTGTTATGTATTTGGTAGGTCTGGTACCACTGGTAGGCCTTGTATGAATAATAAGCCTAGTACCACTGGTAGGTTTAGTACCATTAATAAGCGTAGTACCACTGGTTGGCTTAGCACCACTGGTAGGCCTAGTACCAATGATAAACCTTGTGCCACTGGAAGGCCTAGTACCGCTGATAAGCCTTGTACCACTGGTAAGCCTAGCACCACTGGTAGACCTGGTACCACTGATTAACCTTGTACCACCGGTAGGCCTAGCACAACTGGTAAGCCTAGTACCACTGGTAGTATCACCGATAGGCCTGGTGCCACTGGAAGGCCATTGATTGTACCACCGATAAGCGTCGTACCGCTGGTAGGTTTAGTGCCACTCATAGGCCTACCATCACTGATAGGTCCTAGTCCTACTGGCGGCCACTGATAGGATCACTGATAGGCCTATTACCGCTGTTAGCCTCACGACCGCTGGTGTAATCAAGGACAGGAAGCCATTAGGGGGTGTCCAGAATGTCACCAGGTACGAAGGTTCCAGGTCTCCCACCACGCCTTCACCAGGCACGAAGGTTCCAGGTCTCCCACCACGCCTTCACCAGGCACGAAGGTTCCAGGTCTCCCACCACGCCTTCACCAGGCACGAAGGCTCCAGGTCTCCCACCACGCCTTCACCAGGCACGAAGATTCCAGGTCTCCCACCACGCCTTCACCAGGCACGAAGGCTCCAGGTCTCCCACCACGCCTTCACCAGGCACGAAGATTCCAGGTCTCCCACCACGCCTTCACCAGGCACGAAGGCTCCAGGTCTCCCACCACGCCTTCACCAGGCACGAAGATTCCAGGTCTCCCACCACGCCTTCACCAGGCACGAAGGCTCCAGGTCTCCCACCACGCCTTCATCAGGCACGAAGGCTCCAGGTCTCCACCACGCCTTCACCAGGCACGAAGGCTCCAGGTCTCCCACCACGCCTTCACCAGGCACGAAGGCTCCAGGTCTCCCACCACGCCTTCACCAGGCACGAAGGCTCCAGGTCTCCCACCACGCCTTCACCAGGCACGAAGGCTCCAGGTCTCCCACCACGCCTTCACCAGGCACGAAGGTTCCAGGTCTCCCACCACGCCTTCACCAGGCACGAAGGCTCCAGGTCTCCCACCACGCCTTCACTAGGCACGAAGGTTCCAGGTCTCCCAGCACGCCTTCACCAGGCACGAAGGCTCCAGGTCTCCACCACGCCTTCACCAGGCACGAAGGCTCCAGGTCTCCCACCACGCCTTCACCAGGCACGAAGGTTCCAGGTCTCCCACCACGCCTTCACCAGGCACGAAGGCTCCAGGTCTCCCACCACGCCTTCACCAGGCACGAAGGCACCAGGTCTCCCACCACGCCTTCACCAGGCACGAAGGTTCCAGGTCTCCCACCACGCCTTCACCAGGCACGAAGGCTCCAGGTCTCCTACCACGCCTTCACCAGGCACGAAGGCTCCAGGTCTCCCACCACTCCTTCACCAGGCACGAAGGCTCCAGGTCTCCCACCACGCCTTCACCAGGCACGAAGGCTCCAGGTCTCCCACCACGCCTTCACCAGGCATGAAGGCTCCAGGTCTCCCACCACGCCTTCACCAGGCACGAAGGCTCCAGGTCTTCCACCACGCCTTCACCAGGCACGAAGGCTCCAGGTCTCCCACCACGCCTTCACCAGGCACGAAGGCTCCAGGTCTCCCACCACGCCTTCACCAGGCACGAAGGCTCCAGGTCTCCCACCACGCCTTCACCAGGCACGAAGGCTCCAGGTCTTCCACCACGCCTTCACCAGGCACGAAGGTTCCAGGTCTCCCACCACGCCTTCACCAGGCACGAAGGCTCCAGGTCTCCCACCACGCCGTTGTCAGGTCATAAAGACACTACTGCGTCCTCTTCCTCGCGAGGGAGACTTCAGGAGAGCATAAGGCGTAGGTAGATCAATCGTTCACCATCTTGGCAGGATACCAGACGTGCTCGCCTGCGTATCATGTTTCACGAGCTGGTCAGCCTGGGGTGGCCACGGTGCTGGGATGGCCAGGGCACCAAGTGGCCAAGGTGCTGGATTGGCTAGGGTGCTGGGATGGGCGAAGTGTTGGGTAACTAGGGTGCTGGGGGTGGCCTGGGTGCTGAAGTGGCTAGGATACTGGGTTGGCTAGGGTGCTGGGGTGGCTAGAGTGTTGGAGTAGCCTGGGTGCTGAATTGGCTAAGGTATTGGGTTGGCCGGGATGTTAGGTAGCTAGGATGCTGGGGGTGGCCTGGGTGCTGAATTGGCCGGGGTGTTGGGTAGCTTGGGTGCTGGGGGTGGCTTGAGTGTGGGTTTGACTGGTGGTACACGTAAACAGGATGACGTATTGTACCTTACCCCTGAGATGGTTGTGCTGATGAGGTTGTTGTCTGCTGATTGGACTCCGTAATCATTGTGTGGTCGTCAGTTGTGACTAAGTCATACTCTTGCTTTAGCCTGGAAAGAGGTGGTTGTGGGCTTGATTTGACCTTGATTAGGCCGTGTTCTTATTCTAGACCGGACTAGGGCTTCTTTATCCCTGAAGGGGAGGTTGATAAGCCTTGAGGAGTTTCTTGCGTTTTTACTTTAGCCCTAAGGAAGGGAGCACCGTGGAGAGGGAGTTTGTCTCCCCCCCTCTCCCCTTAACCCCCCCACCCACCCAATCACCAACCCACCCCGTGCGCCCATCCTCTTTAAGCTATACATAAAAAATAAGCTTTGTGATTAATTTATTTTTACGGTTATCTAAACCGTTTTGGTCCCTCAACAGGGAAAGTAAATGTATCATGTATGACCTACGTACGTATGATTTACAGTAGTGACCCATGAAAAAAACCATGTTCGTTTCGCTACTTTCGTAATACAATATTCATATATATCAATATAAAGAATTTTTTCTGCGCCTGCAATAAACCCTCTTCATATATTTCGTCCAACCAAGCTTCCTTGACTATTCCTGTCAGATGTTTTATGCTGTTAAAAATCTATTAGAAAATGGTATCGGTTTTCATAATAAACATAATTCTGTAAGAGAGCAATATTCAGTTTCATGGGAATCTGACCCACATTAGTTATTTGATTTAAAATTTAACGAACTGAAAAAGCTGCAAAATTTTCCCAGAATACATTAATGCTCAAGTGACCTCAATAAGCAACATCCACGGTACATGGAAACTCAGGACATTTTATTTATGAGGAAAACAAGGTGTTGTAGCAATGTTCAAATATATTACAGTTTACCATGGCACTTTTTCTACCGTAGCGTCATAGCTACCATACCAGTCTACCATGGCACGCCGTAAAATAGAATATAGAATTATGATGGCAGTGGTGAAGACATCATCAGTCATCACAGAACAGAATGACCGAAGGAAGAGACATGACAAGCTTCCGTTCCAATGGCTGGGGCGAAATCAAGCGAAAACGTAACGAAAGTGCAGATGGCAGCTCCATAACTCACCGTCCCCGGTAAAATACGACTAACAGGTGATACCGAACAAGCTTAGGGAGACCTCTAAGTAATAATGTAACCTCTGTGCTCTGGCAACAGGTTTTTAAGAACCCTGAATGAGGAGAAGGTTGTACTTCGTTTAGCTTTGGGTGGAGATGGATCACTTGACAGGTATGATTCATTTGAGTTCCCAGCACCAGTAAAGTAGGTAAACAGATTAAACCCAGCTGCAGTCGACCAAATGTACCTGCCAAATTTGACGCACATTTTGCCCCAAAGAAAACTGGGACTGACAGGCGTGGATTTCGAAAGTGTGTGCAACAATCAGGAAAATCTCTAGATTATTTTGTCATCAGACTCAGGATTATGTGCAAGGAATGTGTATTTATGGAGATCAAAGAGAATATGAAATAAGAGATCAGACAGTATTTGGATGGTCAACTCTTCGTGAGTAATTCTTTGAGGAAGAGGATCTTGATATTGATGCTGTTATCAAAATCTGTATGGCTCAAGACCTAGATCAATTGCTCAGCATCTTGGCATGATACCAGACGTACTCGCCTGCGTATTATGTTTCACAATACGCCTCCGTAAGACGCACAAACTAGTAAAAAATATGAGTACTTATTTATCACTCTTGTTTTAAGCCTGCCATCATTATCTTGATGAGTTAGCCAAAGGGTATGCGACTGGTCAGAAGTTTTGCGTTCTAGTCTTTACCTTGAATCATTCTTTTCATTTTTACCTTATCCTTGAATAATGTCGTGGTGTTTCTTCTTAAGGCCTAAGTGCAATACTACGCGTTTTTACCAGACCCATAAGCAGAGGGATTTTGAATTTCTAATTATACTCCGTAATATGAAAAGTTTATGTTCAAAGATACCATTGGCGTAAGATGAATACACTTTGTTAAGTTTATATATCTGTTAATTTGCTACCATCCAGGACTGAAGTGGAGACGGTAAATTGGCGTTGATCAACATGTCAGGGTGAAGGGATGCGTGCGTCAGGTGCTGCCCTCTCACGGTCATTATGTAAATGTACTTCACCTCCGCCTCCAGACTTCAGTTTTCTGACCTTTAACCTTTATTATGGAAATATCCCCGCCTCCATCCAAGGTTTGACGACTAAACTCATTATTTCATCATAATTAGGGATTTTTTTGGAGGGCGGAGCCTTACCACCTCGTCTTCATTTGAGAGCCAAGTCATACGCGAGTCACCCTGGAACTTCGTGTAGAGCTTCGTCTAGCATGGTGAAGTTCATCCACCAACATTTCACAAATTCGTATTGTTCTCCCATTCCAAAGATTCCCCAACAAGCTGCTCAATTCGCTGCAGTCCTCTCGTTCTTTTGCTTTACGTTCATTTTTAGTCTGAGTGTAGTGTTGTGTGATAATTTCAGACAACATTTTTTATCGGGATCTTAGTTTTTTTTTTTTTTACTATCGGTATTTTGTAGTTCATGTATGTGATTTATTAATGTCTGACAGTATTACATGGAAGCACGAATTCAGTCTTTACAATTATTAGACTATTCAAGTTAGTCTCTACCTACCATACACCAGGTACTGTAAATAGACATAGGCGACTTCAAATGGAAATCATCACGACTTCCCCCGCTGGAGCGCAGCCTAGTCTCCCCTGGGGTGGAGCTAAGTGTTTTCCAGTCGACGTACATGGATGTATAGCCGACCTGCTAATGACATATTGTTCCCGCTGCTGACGAGTTTCGTTAACCTCTTGAGCACGACGCGACGACCCTTGAATACGAAGCTATGGCCAGGGTCGGTGACGCGGGCCCTGGGGTAGAGATGGCGTATTGCCTCTCAGGATCCCCCACGGATGGGGGGGGGGGGGTTCTCTGGTGGCAGAAAATACGGCAACACGCGACCAAATTTTAATGACAATATTTCTCATGTTTTATATTTCATCATTTGCTTTATTTTAAGATTTCCTCCCGGCTCCTCAGAGGCCCGGGCCTCGGGGATTTCGGCCAATATATCCCCACCCTCTTAGAGGGCCTGGTTACCACCCTTGGATATGATAGCCTTGCCTTTGACCTGACTTATAAGTTAGATCCAGCTCAACTACCAGGTTATCATACCAAAAGATCGTATCGTCGCGTTTAAAACAGGGTATTGTAGTCGTTATCACTACTGTTGCTGGTTGACGGACGGCTCAGTGGCACGAAATGCCTCATAAAAACCCGTCTAATGGATCATTATTTTCTTTGCTCTTCATTTGAACTTCTTCAGTAAATGTGTGGACGATGTAACCATGGATAGTGACTGTCGCAAAGGTAGTTCATGACTCGTAAAATGTGATTCGAGGGTGGTATTTCTCTCTGGGGTAAAATAAGCCGAAAGTTACCATATAGTACTTGAGACGACTCCTTCCTAAACAGCATTTTTTCCTCAGATTACCTGCGGGTGAATTCGTCACCACGCCACTGGAGTGATATCCATAGAGTCTGTCCCAGGACCAGATAATGTCAGCAAAAGGACTAAACATCCTCTGGAAAGAGAGGCTGGAACTTAGCATGAATCCAATAAGTTTGAAACTGACTCACATCGCCCCACTCCAGAGAGGAGAAGCATAACAGTTTCAGAAACACTACTGATCAGTGTCACTGACACTGCTTCACATTGTGGATACATGCAGAAGCTGTAAGCTGAGCGCCTTCATGGCACGAGTCTACATAACCCAGCTAGCTTGGTGTCAAACCGTCCAGATGATACCATTTGTACTTCCTTCACTACCACTATATTACTGTACAGACACTTAGGATGTAACAGAATTTCAGTGATAAACACAGACTTTACCAAAGCATTTGGCAGATATGACCACAGTGTCGTAGTACACAAGATGAGAGATTTGGGAATAACTGGAAAAGTGTTGGGAGGTGTTATACAACATTGTAACAAGCAGGTCACAACTTTGTAACAAGCAGGTCACAACTTTGTAACAAGGAGGTCACAACTTCGTAACAAGCAAGTCACAACTTTGTAACAAGATCGGTTTGCAATACGTATTTTCAAATCGGGTAATTTTAGAAAGTATACCTTCAGTTGATTTACGAAGGAAATATGTTTTCGACTCAACTTTTCTCATTTTCATAACCCACGAACGCAAACACTCTCCAGAGTTTCATACCATTCTCTGCAGATGATACGAGAAGGAATAATTAATATTGAGGACACGGGCGCACCAATGAAAATTGTAAGAGATGAACACCCTTTTCATAGACTTAAATTCGAAAGCCGTACCTATAAATCCAAGAATTTCTTTCTGTGTACTTCTCACTGGCTTCAGGTCATCAGAGGTTACTGCATTTAAAACTCTTTCGTCTTTTACGTTTTGTAGCTCGCCAGAATTCATACTAGAACTTACCTTCTCAGATTTACCGATGTGAACATTTTTATACTTACTGATATCAAAATTTTTTTTATCACTTGTGAGCTACCAGTCCATCAGTTTGTGTGTGTGTGTCAGTTTGAAGCGGTAGACGTTCAATTTCTGTTGTAGATTTATTTTCGAGCTTAATATCGTCTGCGAATTATGATATCTTACAACCCAACCCATCATCACTGTTACTGATATATATGGGAAAGGGATGTGGTCCCAGCACTGATCCTTGTGGCACACCACTTGTTCCGTCTAACCATTCTGAGGATCAACCAATAATCACTATTTGTTTATGGCCATCACCTCGTTTCTTAACTACCGAAGTATTATCTCATGGACAACATTTGTCTAAACTCTTGTTTAGACTATCGAATGCTTCTGAAAATCTGAACAGATGACATTTACTTTTCTTTCATCATACATGTTGATTATATCATGAAAGAAATCAAGCAGACTCGTCAAACATGAACCATCCTGAGAATGATTTATAAAATGATGATCCTCCGAATGATTTAAGATTTCGTCTCGAGTGATATTTTCCATAAGATTACTGGAACGTTGAGCCAACTGGACGACAAACGTTGAACTAATTTCGTCTTTTCTTTCTCCTCGGCGACGTCAGCTGCGTGACAGCTTTGCTGAATCAGGCTTCCTGACCGTGCGGGGGCATGGTAGAGCTGCCAACTAGTCATTCATTTCTAATGGGAGATTCTTATCTCTTCTGCATTTAGTGTAGAGACAGGGGGACTCCGTGTGGAAGTGAGCGGTGGGCGGAGATATGAAATGATAATGGTATGCAAAGATGAAATGACAAAAGAATGCATTGAGTCAAACGAAAAAACGACAGAAATGTCTGTAGATAAACCAGTGAATGAAAGACAGACATGCACTAGTCTGAGAGAGAGAGACGAACAAACGCCGAAAGAGACATCTGAGAGAGATGCAAGTCAGGGTTGCAACACAATGGCTAGCGCTTTTGATATATATTCTTTTTTCTTTCTTTCTCTCTTCTGTTAAGTTCCATTAACGACGGGACTCCCCACGCCACACGCCATCCTTGACACTTAACTATACTCGTACTACAAGACTGTGGGTCATTCTTCAAACAAGTGCGTAAGGCAGAAATGTTATGTCTTTCTGCGGCCTTCCTCGTCTGCCTCCACCCGTCCCTCCGTCAGAAGCTTAATCGTAAGGGACACGTTCATGTTGGCCCAAGTATCACCACGTCTGACTTATCCGAATCAGGGAACTCGCCCATCACAACTCTCCAGTAGTCGTAAAGGTTCCTTTATTTTCTCATTCATATCTAAACTTAATGTTTTCTTTTAAACTTGATGTGATGTAGGTTTAGGTTTACGTTTACGCAAGCTAATCTAATTACTGAAAATATATACTGCACCTACGTGGCAAAAGAGACGGGTTTGCCACTGGGACATCACAACAATGACGATATATAACACGTACACTTATTTTCATCAACGTGGTGAACACTCATTCAGCCAGAAGTATTATCACCTATGCGCTTATCTTAATCAGTTATAATCCAGTCTTCCTTCACATACATCTCCAAATCTTGGCGGTTACGAAGTAAACGGGTCCTAAGTCGTCATGTGTAAGATTTGGTAACCAAATAATAGCACTGCAGAAGGTACTGTATGTACGTACGTACGAGCGCTCGTTCATAAGGAAAAACAAGCTGTTTTCTCTGTGCGAAGTGCTTTCTCACCCTTCCTTCTTCCTTCCTATATTCTGTATTCTCTTCCCTTCTTTTTTTCTCTTTAATTAATCAAAGGCCCAAGTTGGTTCTAGTACATATGCTAATGGGTCGCATCTCGAAAAAACCTCTGCATTGTTACACACAGCAAGACTTCGTAGACCTTACAGGTTAGGTAGTCCGATTAAGGGTGTGTCCGTTTAAAGAAGTATTCCCCTATAACTATGATGATATTTTGACTTGTCCTTTTATCATTCCTAACATTACCTAAACCTAACCGAACCAGACCCTCTGATGCCAAACCTTTATGTCCACTTTCGGTTTAAAAAGCAAATGTTTACAAATGGCCCCTTGCGAGATCTGAAGCAAAGTTATATAGAGTTGGCTCGAAAGCGATCCGACGTATCAGCTCCTAATCCAGCTTTTAAGCTTGACCGCTTGACTCACTTTCCTCGTCTCAATGTTTGTCCTCATCTTTTATGGATATTTCGTTAGGTTGTTACAGAAAGCTGGTTGCTTACGTGCCTCTGCCGAATTTCGAAAAAAATGACACTCATTTATAAAGGTAAGAAGCGTCAGATGGTTTGGTAAGCGTGACATGAAAACAGTATCAATCAACAAACATTATGCTCCGTGTTTCTAGACCTGAGTAATTTGTGCTTATGAGTAATTCCCGATCTTTTGTCCTGCAGATGGGCTGAACGAAGTGACGGCGGAGATGAGCCTGCAGGTGCGGCTGGTAACGGAGGCGATGCTCTTCAATTCTGTGACTGTGCGCATGGCCGAGATGACGCAAGAGGCCTTCCTCTCTCCACTCCTCTCGTACTTCATCAACGGTCTGGCCGCCATCATCCCCTGTCCCAGAGAAAACATCTACATCTTCAACATCCAGGTGAGGTTACAGTTCCCCTGCCACCATCACCACCACCACCACACCTTCAGATATACAGTGTGACACTTTTTACATACATGCTGACCATCACTCAACACATGGATATGTGATGATAATAATAATAATATTAATGATAATAATAATAATAATAATAATAATAATAATAATAATAATAATAATGATAATAATGATTATTATTATTATTATTATTATTATTATTATTATTATAACTAATAATGATATAATAATAATAATGATAATAATAATAATAATAATAATAATAATAATATAATAATGATAATGATAATACCGATTTTACTGAGTTTACTACAACCAAAAGCTGAGAATATACAAGATACAAAACTTAGGGGGTTTGTGGTTGTTATGGAGTGGTTTGCGGAGGGGGATGGTATAGTGCTGTCGCAGAGAATGGAGTGCCGAGGATGTTGAGGTGGGACTGTACTGAGAGGATCTTTGTTTCATGGTGTAGGTGCTGAGTGTTTGTGGTTGCTAGGCAGCCAGTGATTGTTCTAAGTGCCCTGTTTTGTGTGGTTTACAGCTTTGTTAAACTTGCTCTTGAGAGGCAGGTAAGGCGTAGTTTAAGGTGGAGTGGATGAATCATTTTGAAAGGATGTGATCTTTTTCTTCTCCAAATTTGGTGACATTTAGTGTTCTGAGGGCATTTAGCGTTGCTTTTGTGCTGATGTTGCTGGCGTGAGGGAGTGAATGTCATGTGTGCGTCGTATGTGATGCCTAGAATAGCTGGTTCTTTTGTTCAGTTGGACTGATTGTCCATTCAAGATGAGTGGAGATTGTGGGTGTGTTTGGGGTTAAAGAAAAAACTTATTAAAAGACTTCTGTGTAGATGCAGGCATTGTTCTGAGTGAGCCAATGTTCCACTTGTGTGATGTTGTACTGCGTGATTGTTGTTGCTACTGTGTTGTCTGGGTGTAGTGGTTATGAGATCATATACATATGAGAGGAGCTTTATCTTCAAGTCTGCTGGAGGTAAGGGAAGGTCGTGTCGGAAAAGATTGGAGAGAGTTGGAGAAAGAACAACGTCTTGGGGAACTCCATTGTAGCATTTAAGCGCTTTAGAGGTGAAGCAGATGTGAGTGACTACCATAACAGCCGGCTATGAAATAGGCCAACCACTTTTTGTCATTGTTGTGGAGGGTTGTGTCAAGTATCTTATGTGTGAGGATGTGTTGGTAAGTTGTATGGGAAAGAGTGATTAAGAGGGTGAAGGCATGTACAGAGCATCAGACTGGGGAGGAACAATGTGGTTTCAGGAGTAGAAGAGGATGTGTACTACGACCAGGTGTTTCTTAAAGAAAAATGTATGTGAGAAATACGAAGAGAAACAGATTTCTATGTGGCATTTGAGTCTGGAGAAAGCATATGATAGAGACGCCGTGTGAAAAATCTTCCGAGTATATGGTGTGGAAGGAAAGCTTCTAGACGCAATGAGAACTTTTTATCAAGTGTGTAAGACATGCGTACGAGTAGGAAGAGAGGAGAGTGAGTGGTCCCAGATGAAGGCTGGTCTGCGGTAGAGGCCTTTGATATCATCATGGCTGTTTAATTCTTTATGGAAGGGGTGGTAAGGGAGGTAAATGCAAAGGTCTTGGAGGGAGAGGCTAGTAGTCGGGCTTTAGGATATACGAGTGAGAAAGTGCAGAAGTTGGTGACTGGGAGGAAGTTGAGCACAGATGTGAATAAAAGTAAGGCTATTAAGCTCAGCAGGACAGTGGGAGAGGTTACTTTGGATGTGAGTCTGAATGGAGAGAATTTGGGGGAAGTGCACTAGATTCCTAGGAGTGGACATGGTAGGAAATGGAACCATGGAAGAAGTGTGTCAAAGACCGTGTGAGGGGGCGAAGCATCCTGGAGCGCTGAAGAATGTGTGGAAAGAGGATGTTATATGGAAGGGCAAAAATGGATATTTTGAAGTTATAGTAAACATCTTAGAGATCTTATATGAATGCGATGCATGGACTATAGATAAGGTTGTTTGGAGGAGGGTAGATGTATTGTGATTGAAATGTTTGAGGAAAGTATGTGGTGTGAGGTGGTTTGATCGAGTATGTAATAAAAGGGTAAGAGAGATGTGTGGTAACGATAAAAGTGTTGGTGAGAGAGCTGAAGAGTGTGTTCTGAAATGGCTTAGACATATGGAAAGAATGAGGAGAGGTCGATAAATGCGATAAATGTTTCCAAGAAGGGAGTGGACAACGAGAAAAGGGAGACCAAATTGAAGATGGAAGGACAGCGTAAAAAAGATTTTGAGTGATCCGGGACTGAACGCTGCAGAAGGATGAAAGGTGTGCATAGGATAGAGTGAATTGGAGCAATGTGGTATACAAAAGTCAACGTGCTGTAAGTGGACTTAACCATGACAGATGAAACAACCGGGGGAACCACGAAAAGGACTGTGGGGCCTGGTAGAGGATCGAGAGCTTTGGTTTCGGTGCATGCATCACACATGACAGCTAAAGAATAGATGTGATCGAATGTGGCCATTCCTTTGTCTGTTTCTGTCGCTTCAGTGCTAACCAGGGAAACGACGAATATATATATATATATATATATATATATATATATATATATATATATATATATATATATATATATATATATATATATATATATACATATATATATATATATATATATATATATATATATATATATATATATATATATATATATATATATATATTATCCCTGGGGATAGGGGAGAAAGAATACTTCCCACGTATTCCCTGCGTGTCGTAGAAAGCGACTAAAAGGGGAGGGAGCGTGGGGCTGGAAATCCTCCCCTCTCGTTTTTTTTTTTAATTTTCCAAAAGAAGGAACAGAGAAGGGGGCCAGGTGAGGATATTCCCTCAAAGGCCCAGTCCTCTGTTCTTAAAGCTACCTCACTAACGCGGGAAATAGCGAATAGTTTGAAAGATATATATATATATATATATATATATATATATATATATATATATATATATATATATATATATATATATATATATATATATCTTTCTTTCATACTATTCGCCATTTCCCGCGTTAGCGAGGTAGCGTGAAGAACAGAGGACTGGACCTTTGAGGGAATATCCTCACCTGGCCCCCTTCTCTGTTCCTTCTTTCGGAAAATAAAAAAAAAAAATAAAAAAGAGAGGGGGAGGATTTCCAGCCCCCCGCTCCCTTCCCTTTTCGTCGCCTTCTACAACACGCAGGGAATACGTGGGAAGTATTCTTTCTCCCCTATCCCCTATATATATATATATATATATATATATATATATATATATATATATATATATATGGTGTGGGAGGTAAGTTACTAGAAGCAGTGAAAAGTTTTTATCGAGGATGTAAGGCATGTGTACAAGTAGGAAGAGAGGAAAGTAATTGGTTCTCTGTGAATGTCGGTTTGCGGCAGGGGTGCGTTATGTCTCCATGGTTGTTTGATTTATTTATGGATGGGGTTGTTAGGGAGGTGAATCTAAGAATTTTGGAGAGAGGGGCAAGTAAGTAGTTTGTTGTGGATGAGAGGGCTTGGGAAGTGAGTCAGTTGTTGTTCGCTGTTGATACAGCGCTGGTGGCTGATTCGGGTGTGAAACTGCAGAAGCTGGTGATTGAGTTTGGTAAAGTGTGTGAAGGAAGAAAGCTGAGAGTAAATGTTAATAAGAGCAAGGTTATTAGGTACAGTAAGGTTGAGGGACAAGTCAATTGGAAGGTAAGTTTGAATGGAGAAAAACTGGAGGAAGTGAAGTGTTTTAGATATTTGGGAGTGGATTTGGCAGCGGATGGAACCATGGAAGCTGAAGTGAATCATAGGGTTGGGGGAAGAATGTGTGGAAGTCGAGAACATTATCTCGGAAAGCAAAAATGGGTATGTTTAAGGGAATAGTGGTTCCAACAATGTTATATGGATGCGAGGCGCGGGCTATAGATAGAGTTGTGCGGAGGAGGGTGGATGTTTTGGAAATGAGGTGTTTGAGGACAATATGTGGTGTGAGGTGGTTTGACCGAGTAAGTGATAATAGGGTAAGAGAGATGTGTGGTAATAAAAAGAGTGTGGTTGAAAGAGCAGAAGAGGGTGTTTTGAAATGGTTTGGTCACATGGAGAGAATGAGTGAGGAAAGATTGACCAAGAAGGTATATGTGTCAGAAGTGAAGGGAACGAGGAGAAGTGGGAGACCAAATTGGAGATGCAAAGATGGAGTGAAAAAGATTTTGAGTGATCGGGGCCTGAACATGCAGGAGGGTGAAAGGCGTTCTAGGAGTAGAATTGGAACGATATGGTATACCGGGGTCGATGTGTTGTCAATGGATTGGACCAGGGCATGTGAAGCGTCTAGGGTAAACAATGGAAAGTTCTGTGGGCCCTGGATGTGGAAAGGGAGCTGTGGTTTCAGTGCATTATACATGACAGCTAGAGACTGAGTGTGAACGAATGTGGCCTTTGTTGTCTTTTCCTAGCGCTACTTCGCGCATATGTGGAGGGAGGGGGTTGTTATATCATGTGTGGTGGGGTGGCGATGGGAATGAATGAAGGCAGACAGTGTGAATTATGTACATGTGTATATATGTATATGTCTCTGTGTGGGTATATATGTATTCGTTGAGATGTATAGGTATTTATTTTTGCATGTGTGGACGTGTATGTATATACATATGTATGTGGGTGGGTTGGGCCATTCTTTCGTCTGTTTCCTTGCGCTACCTCGCTAACGCGGGAGACAGCGACAAAGTAAAATAAATATATATTATCCTGGGGATAGGAGAGAAAGAATTCTTCCCGCGTATTCCCTGCGTGTCGTAGGCGACTAAATGGGAAGGGAACGGGGACTGGAAATCCTCCCCTCCCGGTTATAATTTCCAAAAGAAAGAACGGAGAGGTGGGCCAAGTGAGGATATACCCTCTAAGGCTCACTCCTCTGTTCTTAACACTACTTCGCTAACGCTGGATAAGGCGAATATGTATAGAAAGAAAAAAAAAAGATATATATATATATATATATATATATATATATATATATATATATATATATATATATATATATATATATATTTATATATATATATATATATATATATATATATATATATATATATATATATATATATATATATATATATATATTTATATTCATATATATATATATATATATATATATATATATATATATATATATATATATATATATATATATCGTTAATAAGATGTCTTTCATTAGTTCTCTCAGCTGACCGTATACATTTTGATCGTGTTCTACGGAAGATTCTTCGCTGAGTTCAGGCATAGTCCGAGATATTCTGCTGTCGTCCACAGACAAAAGAAATTTTTTCCAGGGTCATTCGCCCCTCGCTGTGACAAATGGAAAAGTCTGTTAAACATGACTTCCATCATGATTGTTAACATGGATTCAGAAATGGGAAATGTTGGAATGGACAATGATAAGGAAGATATACAAGTTTTTCTCCACTATGGAAGATGAAAGAAACACCCTGGGAGTTGACAGTGTGGGAGGAGTACAAGTCAGTCAACATTGGCTCACGTGAGGAACGAAAGGGAGGGAATCTTGTGGAATGTGACTTGGAAAGTGGAGGCTTGCAAGCCATCACAAGGCCCGACACGGATGGAGAGAGACATTGACCCAAGGTGTGGGGAGAGGGTCTGAGGAGGTTCAGGCGGGAAGAGATGGAAAAACTGAATCAGACAAATAACACGGAAATCACTTCAAGTCCGAAGTCTCTAGATAATTTGTAAAGGAAAATTACATATATGGCGAGATCGGTGCATTACAATGTAAATTTCAACATCTTCCCCCCATTTTTTTTTCTTATAAGTTTGCTTAAGAAAGACAAATGCCACTTTGAGGAGAGACGCAGTGTTGACTATTTAGAACTATGCAGATCATCACAAGATGAAGGGCTTTGCTTCAACCAGCGCTACATGTAGCGGAGGCAGTGATCCATATACCCCGAGACGATCACAATACACGCCATCGCCTTCCCCCTCCCAGAAAAATTACCTTTTTAGGTTTGGTCACAAGGACACACGGAGAAAGGGAGAATTGCCATAGGAGGAAATGACACTGGTCTCCCTCTACAGTATGTAAAAGGAACAGTTGAAACACCATACGAGGCTCAGCACAGCAAGGAACATTAATCCCCCCTCAACCCAACCCAATCCCACCCAACCCCCGCTCCACCCTACCCTAGAAAATTGCAGAAACAAGACAGGTACCATCCTTCCTATATGCTTACATATAGTAACTTAAATCACATAAGATTAGCGAAATCCCTTCATAAGTGGTTAACTGACTGTCAGATGCAGTGTATACAGACTTCGGAGTGAGAATGATAACCTTACCTACAGGGAACTGATTAAGGCAACAGTTGCCTCCCTCAAGGTTATGGTAGGATGGATCTTGCGGACCTTCAAGACAAGAGAGGAGAAACCAGCTCTTAAGGGTGCTAATACTTACAAGAATAGAATACTGTTGACATCACCTTACAAGGTTGGCGATCTTGTCGACATAGAAAGCGTTCGAAGATTTTTCACGGCCCATGATAACACGGTGAAGATGAAGTATTGTGAATGACTGAAATCACTAATGCTGTACTTTCTGGAATGCAGACGGGAGAGGTATACCATCCATTACATTTGGGAAATCTTAGAACGCATGGTGCCTAATCTACACTCAACAGTTATTCCGTATTGGCGAAATAGGCAAAGGAAGAGTCTGTTACATATTACTCATCAAATCAGAAAGTGCGTTGAACATTGTTGTTGATTGCTGACACTGGTTACAAAACACATTGCAAAAGAAATTTAACATATTAGAAAACCATGGTGACAAAACGTCATGTAACAAAAAATTCTGTTTACGATACATGATGAAATGGGAGAGTCTAATAACAAAGCATGATGAGGTCACCAGCCCCCAGCGGGCAACAGATGAATTGGTATTCATCCGCTGTGGGAGGAGGTATGACCACTGGCCACCGCTGTACTGTGTAACATGAGGTGAGAGCAGGCCTGAGGTTCCTAATCTTCTCGGGCTGGTGTACACTCTACGTACACTGTACGTACACTCCCTCAAATGATTTCTATTTTTGATAGAATAGACTTTTCATTGATTAATTTTGCGCTAATCATGTAGCTTTGATCTGACCTTACGGACCTAAACAAAACAGCCAATGACAAGCATACTACTTGCACATAGAAATCTCTCTCACGTACTATCTGATGAAGCTGCACGTATGTACACTCCTCTACACTGGGGAGCCAGTGGTCACCATGCTTAGGTATAGGCTATTAATTGTTCTCAATTTATGATGACAAATATTATGTATTCTTAACTGCCTGGTTTTACTCATATATTCATTCTCCTGTATTTCAGCAGTCATGATTCTTATATACATTTTTTTTATTATTTCTTGCGTCTGTTCATCCAGTTTCATTGAGTTATATTGTTAACCTGCAGGTCATCTTTGGATAGTTGTGGGGCAATTCCCCCTGTGGGTCCTTCCTCCCCCCCAAGTACTCAAGAGAAAAATGCCATTTTTGCCCCAAGAAACTAGGCCTCTTGATGCCCTCTTTATTATAACAGTGAAAATTATAACATTCCTCGTGAGCTTTGTGTGATAATTATTGTTTATCTCCATGCACATAAATGGACCCTTCTGAGATCTTGCTTCAGCAGCGAACATCCCTTAAAACCTGCCATGCTGGTCTGATTCTGATGTCACCAAGTCTCTATGATTGTGAATTTCCATTTTAATGTTTATTGATTACACTCTTCCAGCCTCTGGTTTTTCTGTGATATATGCTATACTCATTATGTAGTTCCCAGGCAAAGATGTAGTTTAAAGACATTAATTTGTTTGTTGCCTTGATTTTTGGAAAATCATTATACAAGGTGGTAGAACAGATTAGGACGTGTTTTTTTCCTTCAGTTGGTTTACCTAATTAGGAAAGAAATATTCCAAACATAAAGACAAATTTTGATATGTATTGTACTAAGTGCAAGAAATCATTATGATCACTGAAAACCGAACATATAAGTACCTGCTTCAGTAACCACATTTTACCCTAACATCCAAGATCTTCCTTTAATTTAGATATCCTTTCCTAAACCCCTTTTGATTCTCCTCTCCTGATACAGGACGACACGGATGTGGAATCCCGTATCCTCAACGTGAGTTTTTCGGCCAAACGACCTGACGTGCACGGGGAGGAGTTCTACCCACCACAGTACCTGAGGGAGAGGGTGTACCTCCACCGCGCCGACCTGGTCATGCTGGCTACAGTCCAGGTCAGCTATGCTCAAAACATTGGTATATCCTTAACTCAGGACAACGGATTCACTACACAAACTTTCAACAAACTTCAGTCTCTTGAGCAACCTTTTCATGAAACTTTAGCACCATCGACCCACATGACAAACCACAATGACACTCTTTCTCCACAAAGCTTGAGAATAGTTTGAATTCTCTCCATCACGTCACACCATTGCGGTATCTGACCTCACCAGACCGTAGTGTGTGTAACACTTCAGGTATGGGTGTGTTCTTACTCTGTATGGATGCTAGGAATGAGAAAGGTGGACAGAAACACTGGTAACATAGCAGTATTGTGTAATGGTTTATGTGAACTAGGATGCGAAGCCATTTGGACAGTAACTGCTGCTAGTATCAGAAGCAGGTGGATAAGGTGAGGCTGGGGAGTCCCTTGGTGCTGCTGCAAACAGGGGCGGATTTAGGAGAGAGAGAGAGAGAGAGAGAGAGAGAGAGAGAGAGAGAGAGAGAGAGAGAGGAGGGGTCAATCCCCCTCCCCTCCTGAAATGCTCAGAGCCCTTCTAAAGAAATGTTCAGCCCTCAATACCGTTTAAATGTTGCGGAATATGTCGTCATTTCTGCTCTCTCTCTCTCTCTCTCTCTCTCTCTCTCTCTCTCTCTCTCTCTCTCTCTCTCTCTCTCTCTCTCTCTCTCTCTCTCTCTCTCTCATTAGCTTTAATTAACGAAGTGTTGCCTTTCTGTCTTCTGTATCATAATTGTGACTGGCTACACATGGCATCATTATTTTGATTGGTTGGCTGCTGCACATCCTCCTTTGATCCCTTCCTTCAGTATGAGTTACGCCAGCAAGGGAGGTAATTACAGAGAGATAACCTATGAAAATGTCCCTTGTGTAAAATATTTACGTTTTGCTTGAAATGTGTTTGTACTTGACAGGATATGGCTTTGGGTGAGAGTCTTATGGAATCTTTGTTATATCTGTAAAGAATGATATATTATTTTGGATTTTCATTTACTACCGATTAAAATTATCATTCGATATTAGCTAGTTGATGGTAGGTTTATGAGGGATAGGGAAAACATGGATCATATAGTAGTTTCGTAATATTGTAAAGTGTGAAAATCAAAGAATATGCTCTCTTAACGTTTAAAGACTGTATCTATGTAGACGTTTTCAATATTATTACCTATTTGTACAAAACAAAAGAAATAATCCACTTATATCCGTCATGCGTTTTGTTTTGTTGGCAGTGTAAACAGTGAGTTCATAGGTCTAAAGGCATGAAATTTTGATCCTATTTGGGAGAGATCTCATTAAAACTGAATTCAAACCGTAAATTCATGTTTGCAGAACTCGGATCAAGTCGAATTCAACCTTTACGAGACATGTCGACATTCACCGGAAAGCGCAAGTAATAAACGATTATTGGCATATTTACTCTCAACAGGCTAGTTTTCTTGTTTTATGACAGCTCCATTCGCTTTGTATATCGACATACGAGCCGATTAAATCTACAGAAAATCCGAACAAGCGCCAGAGAAATGTTTTGAACCAGCCTTCAGAGTTGCCAACTTAGCGCTTTTGGTGCTAGATTAAGCGCTTTCTATAGTGACCTTACGCCAAAATTTCGTATTTCGCGACTTAGCGCGTTTTCGGCGCCTTTTGTGTGTGTGTGTGTGTGTGTGTGTGTGTATTAAACGCCAAACTTAGTGTTATTTCAATATGAGAAAATTCAAGCATAAATTGAAATATGCTAATGTGATTTAGGAAGTTTAATAGAAACCTATTCAAATAACAAGAAAAACAATACACATATTGCACGTAATTCATTTTCAACGAAATGAACATGTTCGAAAAATTTTGAACGGGTTCGGTTCTGGTGTATTCTGCGAGCTCCCTATCCTCAAGTCCCTCACTCAGTCGGACTGTCGGTGTTGACAGGACTATCCGTGGGCCATGAAGGAGAGTATCAACTGCTGGTTGTGTGTGTGTGCGGCCATTACATTTAACGAACACAACAATGAGTAAGAAATGTACTCAACATTTTAGAGCAGTGGTTGAAAGATCCCAAATATGAAAAGTGGTCAAGAAATGTAGACAGGATAACACAAAATGTCTTCGCAAGTGTTGCCATTGTACATTGTCTACCAAACTAGTGACGTTGGAAGACACAGCAAAAGAGCTAATCATAAGAAAGCTGAAGAGCTATTCAGTGCTCAGAGACAAACAACAATTCCATCTGAAAAAAAAAAGTGATAACACACGGGAGACTGAAGGAAATGTATCACTATTCATTGCAGAATATTGTTCATTACGTGTTGTTGATCATCTCGGGGAGCTGTGCAAAGCACGATTTGCAGACATTAAAGGATGCAAGAATTTCAAGTTAAAAGGTCGAAGTGTAGTGCAGTTGTGTGCGATGTGATTGCTCCGCATTTTAACAGTGATATGAAAAGTGATATATAGACAATCAGAAGTTAAGCCTCTTAATAGATGAGAGTAATGACTTTATGGTAATGAAACTTGGGTATCACTATCCGGGTCTTTTCTGAATGTAAGAAGATTATAATGACTTTCTTGGACCTTGTTGAGCTGACTGACTGCCCTAATGCTAATGGGATATGTGATGCCATCAAGAGTCCTTGATAAATAATGGGTTTGAGTTACTAAACCTTGTTGCAATTGGCACCGACAATGGTTTTGTGATGACAGGTGTTACCATTGGAGCGTATGGTAAACTCAAAGTCAGAAGTTCCACATCTGATGCTGATCATTCTCTATAGCTTGCTATGCCTCACGCTGCAGCAGAGTGTCTCCCAAGGAACCTGGATTTTATGATCAGAAACTTAAAATTGGTTCTCCCACTGCCATTCGCCAAGCAAGGTACAAGATGTTTTCTTTGATCAGTGATGGTCAAGCTCCATTGAAATTATATAGCTAAGCGAGACTAGATGGCTGTCAGTTGAATCAGCAGTCGTCAGGATACTGCAGCAGTGGGTTGAACATGAGACTCGCTGAGAAATGGCAAGAAATGGTGAATTGTGTTACACAGAAAAAACTATGGCTTCCTGATATTCTTGAAGTATATGCTTGGTGAAGTTCAGCTTGTAAATGATAAATTTGAAGCGGAGGTACGGTATCCAACCAAACTGCTAAGTGACCTTATTCAGTTTAATGATTCCCTAAGTTCTAAGGTCCTCATCCCTGGCAGAAAATTAAAGGAGTGAGACTCACTAGAGAACTTCTTAGACCCACATACGCATTTGAGTACGAGTTTGAAAAGGAGATGGCACAATGTAAGTTTCCTGATGAAAAGGATATTCGAGGAACATGCATGCAGTTTGTAGTGGAGTTGGTGAAACAGCTTCGTCAACGTTGCAGTCAGTGTCTTCACTGACTGCAAGTCAATGCCTGCAACCCAAAAATCCTGGAATACTGGAATTAGCAAAAATGTTTACTGATAACGAAGAAATTCTGACACGCATTGACTTCCAGTGGAGGAAGCTTCATCACGTATTGTGGAAACAGAACACTGGCACCCTAGCACTTTGGGCTGAAATAGCCTCGTTAAGGGATGCAACAACAGATAATCCCTTCAGTGACATCTCTGAGTTGACTTTAACTGTGCTGACATTGCCTTAGTCCAACACTGATGTTGAGAGTATTTGTAGTCATGAACATCGTCAAGTCAAAGCTTCGAAATTACTGTCAAAAGCTTTGATGTAATTCTAACTATCAAGTATGGACTAAGAAGAAATGGAAACTGCTGTTATGATTATAAACTACTTAAGGAAGTACTGAAAAATATTGATCATTGAAAGCGTACGAGTCATCACAACCGCAACCAGGACCCTCACATAGACCACCACGACCCCAGGACACCGAGGACGAAAAGATTACGTTTTGGGAATTATCGGATCTGGAATAACGGTGAGTGTTTTATTATTAAAGCAGTCAGTCGTACCTGTTATTAATAATTTGGTACGTCAAATAATAGAAATAATTCGAAGAGCTTTTATCCGCTCTCATTTTAGTAAGTTTAGCGTTTTTTAAGCGCTTTTCGGGAATGAGTTTGGCGCCTTCTGAAATTTTGAGTTGGCAGCTCTGTGACAGCCTTCCGCTGGACAGTAGGCGTAGTTTCGTACTGAAGCTACTTTTCTCAAAGATTATGGAATGTACATTGTGAATACAGTTGATATAGTTAATGACAAACTGGCAATTCTTAAAGAATGCAGATGAAATGCAGAATGATTAGAGATATATTCAGAAGTGTGCCATTTGGCCATGAAATTAGGATTAACCATAGAAAACGCCGAGTAGCAAGTTACCTAATCAACGTAACCGCCAATTGCATGGGTGCCTGCTCTACATGTTATTATTTCTTATTTAAGTTCTTGCCTTACAAAACATCACCGTCTGTCGTATATTGTGGCATGATGATTCGGCGAAGCATGTTACTCCCGCAAAATGGAGCAAAATAAAATCTCTCGAAAAGTAGAAAAACTATAGATAGACATGGATGAGTGAGGTTGGCTTTCTTACGTTGAAACAGATGTTAATCACAAAACTGTAAAGGGAAATTTGTCTACGCTACTACTGCCATTGAAACTCTTTCATTCTTGCCCATCACTTATTAATCCATTTGTCATTACGCAGTCTGATGATAGACTTTGCTGCCTCCCTGCGTCAACCGCCGATATCGTCCATTGTTTGGAAAGCCATTCAGAGCATAAGACCAGCAGAGCCTCGGGAGGTGCCCCTGCTGCGATACGTCCAGGACGTAGGATGAGGAGTCCAGAGACAGAAGTTGTAACTAACAAATTCAGGGATATTGGATCTCTCTCTCTCTCTCTCTCTCTCTCTCTCTCTCTCTCTCTCTCTCTCTCTCTCTCTCTCTCTCTCTCTCTCTGCCTGGAATTGAAACTACTCTTAAACGAGATTTTGATGAGAGTTGCTGTAAGCTGGATAAGTTTTATCTGTGTTAGTAAAGGTATGATAAAGTCATTTAAAGGAATATTACTCCGCCGCTCAGATTACTGAAATTACATTAACTCGGGTTTGAATACAATATTCTGAATTTTTTTGCTCAATTACGTATTCAATATCTCTTGTCTCGAGTATGTATTTCCATGTTTGGTACTTAATCACGGCAGCTTACCAGGTTGCAAAATGTTCTGTTTCAGCAGTTTGCTCGGTGCTTTCTCGTGTACTCTGGCTGCAAGTGACAATATCTTAGTCCGACAGTGCTAACTTAAATTGTAGCGTCAGACAATTCTATTAACTGAAGTGTGTTCATTATACCTCACTGTACTTTGTAATATCATTACAAATTTTTTTCTCTATAATTTTTTACCCAATTTTTATTGTGTGATGTTACAGTCCTAATTGTGTGAATACTAAAAGACTAGTTCAAAACCAGAGGTATGAAATCATTAACAATAAGACCTGTGAGCACATATTGGAAGAAGTTTATGTTACATATCTTTATGTACCACATTATGTCTTATGTATTCCAACATGTAATGTTGATAATGGCATGCATTACGGTGGTCTTCCTCTATACTGAACCGAGTGTGATACGGTCTGTCGGCAGACACCATAAGCTCTTGGGGCTTGATTTACTTTCTCTTGTGTATCTCGTTTTTATTAGTAAACTTACGCACCACGTCTTGACCAGCGTCTTCGTTTCACGTCATAATCAGTAGGATCAGGAGTGGTATAGTAATCAGTAGGATCAAGGAGTGACGTCATAATCAGTAGGATCAGGAGTGGTGTAGTAATCAGTAGGATCAAGGAGTGGTGTAATAATCAGTAGGATCAGGAGTGGTGTCATAATCAGTAGGATCAGGAGTGGTGTAATAATCAGTAGGATTAAGGAGTGGTGTGATAATCAGTAGGATCAGGAGTAGTGTAATAATCAGTAGGATCAGGAGTGATGTCATAATCAGTAGGATTAAGGAGTGGTGTGATAATCAGTAGGATCAGGAGTGATGTCATAATCAGTAGGATCAAGGAGTGGTGTGATAATCAGTAGGATCAGGAGTGATGTCATAATCAGTAGGATCAAGGAGTGGTGTAATAATCAGTAGGATCAGGAGTGGTGTCATAATCAGTAGGATCAAGGAGTGGTGTGATAATCAGTAGGATCAGGAGTATTGTAATAATCAATAGGGTCAGGAGTGATGTCATAATCAGTAGGATCAGAGTAGTGTAATAATCACTAGGATCAGGAGTGATGTCATAATCAGTAGGATCAAAGAGTGGCGTAATAATCAATAGGATCAGGAGTGGTGTAATAATCAGTAGGATCAGGAGTGATGTCATAATCAGTAGGATCAAGGAGTGGTGTAATAATCAGTAGGATCAGGAGTGGTGTGATAATCAGTAGGATCAGGAGTGATGTAATAACCAGTAGGATCAAGAGTGGTGTAATAATCAGTAGGATCAGGAGTGATGTCATAATCAGTAGGATCAGGAGTGATGTCATAATCAGTAGGATCAAAGAGTGGCGTAATAATCAGTAGGATCAGGAGTGGTGTAATAATCAGTAGGATCAGGAGTGATGTAATAATCAGTAGGATCAGGAGTGATGTCATAATCAGTAGGATCAGGAGTGATGTCATAATCAGTAGGATCAAAGAGTGGCGTAATAATCAGTAGGATCAGGAGTGGTGTAATAATCAGTAGGATCAGGAATGGTGTAATAATCAGTAGGATCAGGAGTGATGTCATAATCAGTAGGATCAGGAGTGATGTCATAATCAGTAGGATCAGGAGTGATGTCATAATCAGTAGGATCAGGAATGGTGTAATAATCAGTAGGATCAGGAGTGATGTCATAATCAGTAGGATCAGGAGTGATGTCATAATCAGTAGGATCAGGAATGGTGTAATAATCAGTAGGATCAGGAGTGATGTCATAATCAGTAGGATCAGGAGTGATGTCATAATCAGTAGGATCAGGAGTGGTGTCATAATCAGTAGGATCAGGAATGATGTCATAATCAATAGGATCAGGAGTATTGTAATAATCAGTAGGATCAGGAGTGGTGTCATAATCAGTAGGATCAGGAATGATGTCATAATCAATAGGATCAGGAGTGGTGTAATAATCAGTAGGATCAGGAGTGGTGTCATAATCAGTAGGATCAGGAATGATGTCATAATCAGTAGGATCAGGAATGATGTCATAATCAGTAGGATCAGGAGTGATGTAATGAAGACTGACACAGCGACACAAGAGACTGCAGGTTGGTGTCAGGCGCTTCAAGACATATGACATGCTGATCTCTGCATTGCTTTTGCCAGCGTCCCCGAGCGCCAGCCACCGTCAGTGGTCTTCCGTGATTTTACCAGCCCCGGCGCTGCACCTTGTCTCTGCCCACTTCAGGACCTCTTGTTATTACCCTGTTTCCCCGACAGCCATGGATCACTGTCCTTACAGCCACCGTTGCCATGCCCGGCAATCCACGGAATCAAGAAAGTAAGCATCCGGTGAGTTCAGAGGAGACGGAGCCGCCAGTACGTCAGCGGTGGAGAGGTTGGCATCAGTATTACAGGTCCAGCAACAGCACGCTGCTCAGCAGGCTGCCAGGGCTGAGCACGAGCGCCGAGAATTGCGAGAACAGCTCCAGCAGCAGCAAAAGAAATTTCAAGGCATAATGTAGCAGATGCTGGTCCGGCCCATTGCCGCCGTGCAGTATACGGGCACCACTAGGGCCGGGAGCCAGGCCCATCTGTGCGCCGCGGAAGGCAAGCTCGCTGACCGTCCGGAGAGTCGCATCACGTCAGGCCTCCGGGGCCAGGAAATTCGGAAGAAACTCCTGCCCATCGACCCTCCACTAGAACTGTCTGACTCTTTGTCCTTGTGCCGCAGCGAGGAGCCAGCCTACAACAGGGAGGGAAACCTGGCTGTTCATAAGATGTTGAGGCGTTTCCAGCACTCGACAGTTCGCGCTAGTGAGCGACAAGCATCTTTGAAGGACGACAGAAGCAGTGTCGTGTCTTGGGGGAAAATGCTCCCTATGTGTCAGTACGGGACACTTCAAGAGAGTGTTGCAAAAAGCTACAGGATTCGCAACAATCCCGTGGCAAAGACAAGCCGACAGGTAAAGGTGGCCGCCACCGGAAGCTGAGTGACGTCCAAAGGATCCCAGCCAATCGTTGCCTGCCTAAAGTCAACATCAAAGTGTCTTGGGGGCCACGTAGAAACTTTGTAAATTCTCCACGGCTTGTATCCCAATATCACCTCCATCGTGGTGAAATATTTGGAACCAGGGGCGACTTCCATGATGGCAGTGTTAGGGAAGGATGGGCGGGTCGCAAAACTTGCATTGTTAAACTTGGTAAGGTCCACAGTGACGCAGGCGCCTTCCTTATGCTTTAGTGCGACCACCATGAGATGACACAACTCTAATAACACGTCACCTAGTGATGGATAAACCCTTGCTGCACCTTGTTGTCTAGCATCTGTTTGGTGTCTGCTTACCAGGCCCGGGGAGTGTGGAATGCAAAAGGCTGTGCCTTCTCCTTCATATGTTGGCAGTCATGATCCGCAGCTGTTTCGTTGCGGAACTCCTCTGGGCCCGCCAGGACGTCCTTGAATTCTTCCAGAAGCTTATGGCGAGCCTCCTCCTACTACTCTGTGTTAGGGACATCAGGGTTGACATCGGCCAGGCATCAGTTGTGGAGTGAGTTAATATGCTTGGGACAGTTAGCAGAGCTGAGGGCTTTGGCCTCATACCAGGAAAGCAGGGCATTGTATATGTCACGGATTACGTGGACGGTGGTGTCGGTTGATACATCTCTAAGGTTACAAGTTATCGTGAATGATCTCGCAGGTGACAGATTACTGCCCCGATAATCTCGTCCTGCGGAGGGGAGAGGTCTAACTCGTTTGTGCGTCGGTTTCGACATGTAAAGCAGCGCCCCTCATCATTTCTCGTCGGGTTAAAACACACCTAGTGTTGACCTCGGGAATTGCAACAGTTGGCTGGGGACTTGTGGATGTCACTCACTTCAGGTGGTGGGCAGCTTCTGCATAATGAATTCGTAGCACGATACCCGTCTCCCGCCTCCAAAACTGCCCCAGTGTTGCTTGCTACATGGCCATGCATAGTGATGCTGTCTTACACTGTGACGATGTAAAGTGTGCAGCTTCGAGCCTCTGAGCATATGGCCTTCCATTGTGCTTGGACAGTAAGGCATGTACGTATTATAATGGATAAGGGGGGTGAGGCTAGCAAGGTCGGGCAGTGTAGTAGCAGGGTGAATGGTGTTCAATGTCATCCGGACATAATGTGGCTGATGCTGAAGAAGCATTCACAGCGTGGACGGGAGGTTGACCTGTCAGACTTCTGCAGAAACCTTAACATGTGGAGGAGCCTTTTTCAGGATCTTCTTACCAAAACTGATGTCACCAAGATGATCCCCCGGAAGATTCTTGGGAAAGTTTGCAATTCAGGCAGGGTAGTGTTTTTGCTTCATTTATATTGGTCATTAGTAAGATCATGACGAGGGTGCCAGTGGCTTTCAGAGTGTCTGTTAAGAGTGCCTTAACCACGGAGGCAAACTTTGCTCCATCAGCAACTATCTGGTAGTTTGGAATAACCACCTTTAACTGGGCATACAAACCACAATTTTGGTGTTGCTTAGTTGTAGGAGGGTTACTTGCCGTGTAGCACCAAAACATAGTTGTGTCTGCCTTCTCCCAGTCACTGCTTGGGTCACCTTTCTAATAAAGGAAGTGTTTGGCAAATCTATTTTAGGAATGTGAGGACAGAGAGATGGGTACAGAAATATGAGTAACACAACGGTACTGTGTTGATACCTACAGCTCAATGAGAAGGAGCTACTAGGACTAATGTCTGAGGAACAGGCAGAAAAAATAAACCGATGATACTGCTGCAGGAAGGTGTTGCCAAGGTCTTTTGGTGATGCTGTGGTAAGTAGGAGGCATTACCAAGCTCCCAAGGTGCTGTTTGAGGAGGCATTGCCGAGGGTCCCTGGTGATGTGGAAGGAGGAAGGAGACATTGCTAACGTCTTGTCATGCTACTGTAGGAGGAAATAGGCAGTGCCTAGTTCCTGTGACCCAACTGCATGAGTGAAGAAGTATTACCCAGATTCTGCTGGAAGAGGCATTACCCAGTTCATATTATTCTGCATCAGGAGGAAGGAAGTATTGTCAAGGTTTGTCAGGCTTCCGCAAGAGGGAGGAGGCACTGCCAGGTTCATGTTTTCCTACTGTAGTGGCATTGCTGTGAATCTAGGGTGATATTTTTGAGAGGGAGATTATATTGCCAGTGTCCCATGGTACTGCTGCAGGAGAGAGGAAGCATTGCCCAGATGCCATTATTCTGCTGCAGGACAGAATAAACAAACCCAGTTTCTGTGATGCTTCTGTTGGGAGAAGGAGGCATTGCTGAGGCCTCGTGATTCTGCTGCAGGAGAGAGTAGGTATTGCTGAGGTCCCATGGTGCTGCTGCAGGCGAAGGAGTCATTGCCCAGCTCCCTTTGTGCTGTTGCAGGATGGAGGAAGTATTTGCTGTTTTCAAGCTACTGCAAGACAAAGCAAGCGTTGCTGAAGTCCTGTGGTGCTGCTGCAGGAGGGAGATGATAGTGCCGACGACTCTTGGTGCGATTGTAGGAGAATTGCTGAGAATCCATGATGCTTTTGCATGAAGAGGAAGGTATTACTATGGTTCATTGGTTCTGCTCCAGGAAGGATGTAACATTCCCAAGATCCCTTGATGATGATGCTGCTGTAGAGAAGAGGCGTTACCAAAGCCCCATGGTGCTGTTGTAAGAGAGAGGACAAGTTGTCAAGGTACCTTATTCTGCTGCAGGAGGGAGGAAGCAGATCAAGAGTTCTGTAATGCTGTTGCAGAAGGGATGGGCCATTGAGAGTTCTCGTTGATTTTGCTGCAGAAAGGAAGAGGCATTACTGAGCGTCCATCCGTGCTAATGCTGGAGAAAGGAAGCATTGCTGAAGTCCTGTGTTGCTGCTGCAGAGGGAAGAAGGCACTGACGAGGCCCTGTCACACTGCAACAGAGAACGGAAGACATGCAGAGATCACATGATGCTGCTGTAGGAGGCAGGAGGCATTTTCTAGGCCCAGTGAAGTTCTTGCATGAGGGAGCAGGCATGGCTGAGGTCCCTAGGTACTGCTGCAGGAATGAGGAGGCATTGACAAGAACCTGTGGTGTTCCTGCATGAGGGAGGATATGTGTTCGAGGTCCTGACTGTTGTCAGAAAAACATCTTATTTGAGAGATGTGTGCACCTTGATCTCTATTTCCAGTGCCCTAATCATAGTGGCACTGTGCAGCTGCTAATGCCTTGCTGATCCTGCATGTGACACCCCTGGTTTGTGCTTGATACCAAGGTCACTCATGTCACCTGGGTGTGTATCAATAAACTGTGGTTGTAAATACTAGTACTGCCACCATGTAAGGAGCCTTATTTGAAATATGATTGTGGGTGACCCATACATGCATTGAATATCCTTACCAACCAGTGAACAACACAGTCAGCCCCCTTTCTTAATGAATTCTACTGCAGTACTATCCAAACCCGCCACCTTGCTGGATTTCATCATCCGCAAAGCTTTCACTACCTCATCTCTCTTAACCAAACCATTCTCCCTGACCCTCTCACTTCGCACGGAACAGCTTTTGGAAGACACATCTCACATTAGCCATCCAAACCCTTACCTTTGTTAAACTCACTCCATCATCAAACTTACCTCAGTAGGCCTTGATATGCATTAACCTTACATTAAATAGGAATTGTTATGTCTTTAGTTGAAAATCAGATGCTGATAATTCTTGAGCTTATCTCGCCAGCCATTAACAAGGGCTAAACTAACCGCACTAACCATTAAGATGTCCATTAGCTCACTTCACGATGCTTACTATGCCAATCTCAGCCTATCAGACACTAGCATTTCCTTCTTCACCCTTTCCTCTTTAGCATGATCTTCCAGTCCAAAAATCATCAACAATTATTTTTATCAATCTCCTGCTCATAAATATTGCTGATCTTAGTACATCTTAGTTGTCTGTTAATTCCCTCAGTGTTGACTTGTTAATCTGTGTCTCTGTTATCTGAAACCTCAATTTTTTGGCCAACATGCATAGATCCTGAATACTCGGCACTTTTTAAACCTTCCATCTGACAGACAATGTTTCCCTGATTATGTGATGCAGGTGCTGCCATTTGATGACACGCTGTGTGTGCGGGAGCCATGCCTCAACTTTGAGGAGTGCCTCAGTGTCCTCAAGTTTGGCAATGCTTCTGGCTTCATTTCCTCGAGCACCATCCTTTTCCGGCCAATCTACCCTGTCAACACTTTTGCCTGCAGGTGCCCCAAGGTAAGGTGATAAAAGGAGTGGGGAGGGGATGCCTGTAGATGTTTCAACATGAAATGATGTAGAGGGGACAATAGGCATCTTGGTTGGAATGATATTGTGGAATAAGGACAGTTGTGGGTTCTTCATGGTAAAGTAAGCGATGCAGTTGGGGTAAATTTGACAACAGCTTTGGGATGAAGTCACACAAGAGAGCGAGTCTGTAATTGTGAAGCTTTAACGTCTTTGTTTGATACTAAAACATCCTTGAATGTTTTCTTAACTCATTTCATGTATGTTGTTAAGTTGACAATAAATGCCAGATACATGACAAGTTGGTGATATAATGTCATATGTGTTTCACAGGGATTCACAGGAATGCGGGAGCACTACGAATGTGACACAGAGGTGAACCTCTGCTACAGCAGCCCTTGTGGTAACCATGGTACTTGCATGAGGCGCGAGGGTGGTTACACTTGCGTCTGCCTACCTGGCTACACAGGTCAGTCACAACAACACATTTATGTCTTTCTGATGACACAGGTGGGTCATTACTATACCCATCACCTCAGGTGCTTAGATGAGCCACCCTGAGACCTGGTTACACAGCTGAGTCACCACTAGACATGTATCTTGGGTAATTATTATTTTGGTTACTCCTGTATGTGTCTTCACAGGCTGACCAACCAAGTAACCACTGTATGTAACTCTTAGGCTTGTCAAGTGAGTAACCACTGTATCACTTTCTCCGGATGGTAAAGGTGACTAACCACTGTATTTGTCTCTCAGGTTCATGACATGAGTACCCACTATATGTGTCTCTCAGGTTGATGAGGTGAGTAACCACTATATATATCTCATGTCCATAAGATTAATAACCATTGTATGTGTCTATTAGGTTCATAAGGTGAGTAACCACCGTATTTGTCCCTCAAGTTCATGAGATGAGTAACGACTGTATGTGTCTCTCAAGTTCATAAGGTAAGTAACCACTGTATGTGTCTCTTAGGTTAGGTTAGGTAAGTAACCTCCGTATGTCTCTCTCAGATTCATAAGGAAAGTAACCACTGTATGTATGTGTCTCTCAGGCTGGCGAGATGAGTAACCTCGGTAGGTGTCTCAGAGGTTCATAAGGTAAGTAACCTCTGCATTTGTCTCATGTACTGCACAGGTAAATCTGTTGGCCTCTTTGTCCTGATGCAGAGTCCGTTGGCCCCCTTGTTTTAACATGGAGTCCCTTCCTATTTTTGTCTTAACATGGAGTCTATTCCTTTCTTTGTCTTAACATGAAGTCTATTCCTCTCCTTGTCTTAGCATGGCTTACATTCCTTTCCTTGTCTTAACATGGAGTCCATTCCTCTCCTTGTCTTAGCATGGAGGCCAATCCTCTCTTTACCTTATCACGGAGTATATTGGCCTTTTTGTCTTAATATGGATTTCATTGCTCTCCTTGTCTGAATAAGATGTCCATTGGTACCCTTCTCTTGTGATGGAGTCAACTAATCTCTTAACACAGAGTTCTTTTCTCTCCTAATCTTCACATGGAGTCCATTGACTTCCTTATCTTGATATGGTTTCCATTGGCCTCCAATAGTCCTTTTTATATTCGTATATTACTCAGTATAACATGATAGAATTAGACAATCATCATTCGAGTAGATATTCCTTAGGACATTATGTACATGCAATCCTGAAGAGTTTGAGAAGATATATTCTACTGGATCCAAGTTAAAGTATCCTAGGTCTATCATTTATAAATCTCATCATTTGGCAAAGAAATCATTTAATAAAGTTAACCCCAAACCTTCCCTTGGTATCAAGAATCTTTCAATTTTTTTTCCATTTTTTGATAATTTTACCTTAATTCCCAACCCTCTCAGAGCCTGTGATGTAAATATAACTTCCATCAATAACAATACTATTAAGAATATCTCACTCAAAAATCTGCCAGGAAATTCTTTAGATTGTGTTTACAGAATACCTTGTAAAAGCTGTAGTATGTTTTATACTGGACAGACTGGTGAGGATCTCTTTTTTTGGACTTAAGCAACGAAAATGTTGAATAAGAACAGGGCAAGATTTACATACTTTGTTTAAGAATAGTGCTCATTTAGTAATAACCTGCAACTCCCTGATCAAAAGAAATATAATTGAATCATCCCAAATTAGATACACAAGGAATTGTAACATGAATGTTAGTGAAGGTCTATATAACTGGACGCCTTTGTCATAGGCAGAAATTTCAAACAGTTTCTGGTCTTGACTGCACAATAAGTTTTATATGACAGGCACACATTGCCAGACCTGAAAACCACAAACCACACACCTTGTACCAACAGCATATTACCTCCACCCCATCCTTGTATTCAAATTTCTAAAAAGAGAAAGAGAAGGATTCAAGCGGAGTGCTCATCCTCCTCGAAGGCTCAGATTGGGGGGTTCTGTTTGTGTGTGGATGTAACCAAGATGAGAAGAAAGGAGAGGTAGGTAGTATGCTTGAAGAAAGAAACCTGGATGTTCTGGTTCTGAGTGAAACGGAGCTCATGGGTAAAGTGGAAGAGTGGTTTGGGAAAGTCTTAGGAGTAAAGTTTGGGGTTGGTGAGAGGACAAGAGCTAAGGAAGGAGTAGCACTCCTGAAGCGGGAGTTGTGGGAGTATGTGATAGAGTGTAAGAAAATAAATTCTGGATTGATATGGGTAAAACTGAAAGTGGATGGAGAGAATTGGGTGATTATTGGTGCCTAAAAGAAGAAAGATCATGAGAAGCTAGTGTTTTGGGGGCAGTCAAGTGAGCATATTAGCAGTTTTGATGCACGAGACCGGGTTATAGTGATGGGTGATTTAAATGCGAAGGTAAGTAATGTGGCAGTTGAGGGTATAATTGGTGTACATGGGGTGTTCAGTCTTGTAAATGGAAATAGTGAAGAGCTTGTGGATTTGTATGCTGCAAAAACACTGGTGATTAGGAATACCTGGTTTAAAAAGAGAGACATACATAAGAATACGTATGTGAGTAGGAGAGATGGTCAGAGGGCATTATTGGACTACGTGTTAATTGATAGGCGTGTAAAAGAGGGACTCTTGGATGTTAATATGCTGAGAGGGGCAGCTAGAGGGATGTCTGATCACTATCTTCTAGAGACGAAGGTGACAATTTGTAGAGGCTTTCGGAAAAGAATAGATAATGTTGGGGAGAAGGGAGTGGTGAGAGTAAGTGAGATTGGAATGAGAATTGAGTGAGGAACTATCAGGAGAGATCGAGTGTAGAATGGCAAAAGGTGAGAGCAAATGATGAGGGGAGTGAGTAAGGAATGGGATGCATTTAGGGAAGCAGTGATGGCTTGCGCAAAAGATGCATGTGGTATGAGAAAGGTGGGAGGTATTGAGTGGTTGGATGAAGAAGTAAGATTGTTAGTGAAAGAGAGAAGAGGGGCATTTGGACGATATTTGCAGGGAAGTAGTGCAAATGACTGGGAGATGTATAAAAGAAAGCGGCAAGAGGTCAAGAGAAAGGTGCAAGAGTTGGAAAAGAGGGAGAAAAAAGATGTTTTGGAAAGAGGTAAATAACATGCGTAAGACAAGGGAACAAATGGGAGCATCAGTGAAGGGAGCAATTGGGAAAGTGATAACTGATAGTGATGAAGTAAGAAGGAGATGGAGTGAATACTTTGAAGGTTTGTTGAATGTGTTTGATGATAGAGTAGCAAATATAGAGTGTTTTGGTTGGGGTGGTGTACGAAGTGAGAGGGTCAGGGAGAATGATTTGGTTAAGAGAAAAGAGGTAGTGAAAACTTTGCAGAAGATGAAATCCAGCAGGGTGGTGGGTTTTAATGGTACTGCAGTGAAATTTATTAAAAAAGGGGGTAACTGTGTTGTTGATTGGTTAGTAAGGATATTCATTGTATATTTGGAACATGGTGAAGTGCCTGAGGGTTGGTGGAATTCATGCATAGTGCCATTGTACAAAGGCAAAGGGTGAGTGTTCAAACTACAGATGCATAAGTTTGTTAAGTATTCCTGGGAAATTATATGGGAGGGTATGGGTTGAGAGGGTGAAGATTGGGGAAGAGCAGCGTGGTTTCCGAAGTGGTAGAGGATGTGTGGATCAGGTGTTTGTTTTGAAGAATGTATGTGATAAATACCTAGAAAAACAGATGTTTTTGTATGTAGCAGTTTTGGCTCTGGAGAAGGCATATGACAGGGTTGATAGCGATGCTTTATGGAAGGTTTTAAGAGTATATGGTGCGAGAGGTAAACTGCTAGAGGCGGTGAAAACTTTTTACCAAGAATGTAAAGCACGTGTACAAGTAGGAAGAGAGGAGAGTGATTGGTCCCCGGTGAATGTCGTTCTGTGGCAGGGATGTGTGATGTCCCCATGGTTGTTTATGGATGGGGTGGTTAGGGAGGTAAATGCAAGAGTTTTGGAGAGGGGTGAGTATGCAGTCTGTGGAGAATGAGAGGGCCTGGGAAGTGAGTCAGTAGTTGTTCGCCGATGATACAGCTCTAGTGGCTGATTCATGTGAGAAACTGCAGAGGTTGTTACTGAGTTTGGAATAGTTGTGTGAAAGGAGAAAGTTGAGAGTAGTGTGAAGAGGAGCAAGGTTATTAGGTTCAGTAGGGTTGAGGGACAAGTTGATTGGGATCTTAGTTTGAATGGAGAAAATTTGGAGGAAGTAAATTTCTTTAGATATCTGGGAATGGACCTAGCAGCAGATGGAACAATGGAAGAGAAGGTTCTGGGAGCAATGAAGAAAGTGTGGAAGGAGAGAACGTTACCTCGTAGAGCAAAAATGGGTATGTTTAAAGGAATAGTACCAACATTGTTATATGGTTGCGAGGCATGGGCTATAGATAGGGTTGTAAGGAGAAGGGTAGATGTGTTAGAAATGAAATGTTTGAGGACAGTGTGTGGTGTGAGGTGGTTTGATCAAGTAAGGGTAAGAGAGATGTTTGGAAGTACAAAGAGTATGGTTGAGAGAGCAGAAAGGGTTGTGTTGAAATGGTTTGGACATATGGAGACAATGAGTGAGGAAAGATTGACAGAGAGGATATATGTGTTAAAGTTAGAGGGAACAAGGAGAAGCAGGAGACTAAATTGGAGGGGAAAGGATGGAGTGAAAAAGATTTTGAGCGATCGGGGCCTGAGCACACAGC
This sequence comes from Panulirus ornatus, assembly GCF_036320965.1. NCBI lineage: Eukaryota > Metazoa > Arthropoda > Malacostraca > Decapoda > Palinuridae > Panulirus > Panulirus ornatus. The sequence continues at coordinate 13,893,803 of NC_092258.1, read as the reverse complement.
AGGGTGAGAGGCATGCAAGGAATTGAGTGAATTAGATTCATGTGGTAAACCGAGGTGGACGTGTTGTCATGTGAAGCGTCTGGGGTAAACCATGGAAAGGTCTGTGGGGCCTGGATTTGGATAGGGAGGTGTGGTTTCGGTGCCCTATAAATTACAACCAGAGACTGAATATGAACGAATGTGGCCTTTCTGTCTATGTTCCTGGCGCTACCTCACTGAAGCAGGGAAAAATGATGCTGTGTTCCAGTGGGGCGGGGTAGCGACAGGAATGGATGAAGGCAAGCAAGTATGAATATGTACATGTGTATGAATGTAATGTCTCCGTATCTGTATGTATATGTACACGTGGGCGTATATATATATATATATATATATATATATATATATATATATATATATATATATATATATATATATATATATATATATGTATTTGCTTTGTTGCTGTCTCCCGCGTTAGCGAGGTAACGCAAGGAAACAGACGAAAGAATGGCCCAACCCACCCACACACACATGTATATACATACACGTCCACACACGCAAATATACATACCTATACATCTCAACGTATACATATATATACACACAGAGACATATACATATATACACATGTACATAGTTCATACTGTCTGCCTTTATTTATTCCCATCGCCACCCCGCCACACATGGAATAACAACCCCCTCCCCCTCATGTGTGCAAGGTAGCGCTAGGAAAAGACGACAAAAGCCCCATTCGTTCACACTCAGTCTCAAGCTGTCATGTAATAATGCATATATATATATATTTATATATATATATATATCACCGATTTTCCGGCAACTGATGGTTCGGCACCTCCTTTAGTTCGAATGAAATTACGTGAGAGAACTTGAAATTACCGCTGCCACCAGACTAGTTTACTTGGGCGGCCACAGATGGCGTTGTTTGTGGGGCGCGCTTATTTACATTATTTGTTCTGCACTCGTTGGTGGTGATACCGCAATTCTGTGAGATTCTTAGGTTATTTTGCTGAAATTTATTTTAGCTATGGCTTCTAAGATATAGAAAAGTGTCATTTGTGGTGTCAAACGAAAACACCAGTCCATATCGATTTATGGTAAAGTAGAACTGTTGAAAAAATGGACTGTTGTGTTTAGGTGCGTAAGCTGTGTGACATCTACAGTATTGGTTCATCAACTGTTTATGATATAAAGAAGCAAAGGGAAAAAATATTGAAAATATTGAAATTGACCATTAGAAAAACTATGAAAGATGGTGATAGTATTGAGCACGATCTGGAGTGGACTTGTCAGGTAGCATGATTAATGGACCAGGCTAAGTTGTTCCCTAAAGAACTTAGCTTACAACATAAGCGTGACTACAGTGAAGGATGGCTTCAAAGATTCAAGAAGCGTCATGAGGTCTGCAAACCACGAAGGAGCTGCCGAATATGTGGACGAATTAGCGAAACTCGTAGCTGACGTGCACCTCCGTCCTGAGCAGGTGTATAATGCATACGAAACCATATTTTGACGATGCACACGGAGGAAAACACTAACAACAGAAGACGAAGAAGACCCCACAGGATTCAAACAGGGGCGTATTTAGGATAAGTAGCGCCTATGGCAAGCACTGAAATTGCGCCCCTGTCCAAACATATTATGACACCAATGTTTTTTTATTTTTATTGCCTCCGCCAAAGAGATTATGTTTTCACCGGCGTTTGTTTGTTTGTCTGTGAGCAACTTTCAACAAACGTTATGAACAAATTTTGATGAAATTTTCAGGGAAAGTCAGATATGAGACAAGGAGCAATTGATTAGATTTTGGGAGTGATTCGAATCATTGTCAGAATCCAGAACCCCATTACGGAAATATCAATTTTTGTGAATAACTATTGAACTAATAATGATATCAATGTGATTCCAAAAGCCAAAGGTCAAAAAATCTAAATCTTTAAGATCCGAGTCATTGTCTGGATCCAGGACGCCATTGCGCCACTGGCGCCCCCCTTCAAGTGGCGCCCAGGGCACCTGTCCTACTTTCCATACCCTAGATACGCCACTTGATTCAAACAATCTAAGAACATACTTACCATCATGGGGTGCTTAAACATTTGATATATGTTTAATTTAAATTTCTAGCAGTCCATGGTATACTTTAGACACATGAGAGATGTATAATTAGTGGGTTAGAGGTGTGTTGATGAATTATTATTACGTGACCACGGTTGGTCCGGCAAGATGGTTAATCCAACAATACCTTGGAACCAAGAGTGCCGGAAAATCGATGATGTACCTGTATATATATATATATATATATATATATATATATATATATATATATATATATATATATATATTTATTTATTTATTTATTTATTTATTTATTTTGCTTTGTCTCTGTCTCCTGCGTTTGCGAGGTAGCGCAAGGAAACAGACGAAAGAAATGGCCCAACCCACCCCCATACACACGTATATACATACACGTCCACACACGCAAACATGCATACCTATACATCTCAATATACTCATATATATACACACACAGACATACATATATACCCATGCACACAATTCACACTCTGCCTTTATTCATTCCCATCGCCACCTCGCCACACATGGAATACCATCCCCTTCCCCCTCATGTGTGCGAGGTAACACTAGGAAAAGACAACAAAGGCCCCATTCGTTCATACTCAGTCTCTAGCTGTCATGCAATAATGCCCGAAACCACCGCTCCCTTTCCACATCCAGGCCCCACACAACTTTCCATGGTTTACCCCAAACGCTTTACATGCCCTGATTCAATCCACTGACAGCACGTCAACCCCGGTATACCACATCGATCCAATTCACTCTATTCCTTGCCCGCCTTTCACCCTCCTGCATGTTCAGGCCCCGATCACTCAAAATCTTTTTCACTCCATCTTTCCACCTCCAATTTGGTCTCCCACTTCTCCTCGTTCCCTCCACCTCCGATACATGTATCCTCTTGGTCAATCTTTCCTCACTCATTCTCTCCATGTGCCCAAACCATTTCAAAACACCCTCTGCTCTCTCAACCACGCTCTTTTTATTTCCACACATCTCTCTTACCCTTACATTACTTACTCGATCAAACCACCTCACACCACACATTGTCCTCAAACATCTCATTTCCAGTACATCCATCCTCTTGCGTACAACTCTATCCATAGCCCACGCCTCGCAACCATACAACATTGTTGGAACCACTATTCCTTCAAACATACCCATTTTTGCTTTCCGAGATAATGTTCTCGACTTCCAAACACTCTTCAAGGCTCCCAGGATTTTCGCCCCCTCCCCCACCCTATGATTCACTTCCGCTTCCATGGTTCCATCCACTGCCAGATCCACTCCCAGATCTCTAAAACACTTTACTTCCTCCAGTTTTTCTCCATTCAAACTTACCTCCCAATTGACTTGACCCTCAACCCTACTGTACCTAATAACCTTGCTCTTATTCACATTTACTCTTAACTTTCTTCTTTCACACACTTTACCAAACTCAGTCACCAGCTTCTGCAGTTTCTCACATGAATCGGCCACCAGCGCTGTATCATCAGCGAACAACAACTGACTCACTTCCCAAGCTCTCTCATCCACAACAGACTTCATTCTTGCCCCTCTTTCCAAAACTCTTGCATTCACCTCCTTAACAACCCCATCCATAAACAAATTAAACAACCATGGAGACATCACACACCCCTGCCGCAAACCTACATTCACTGAGAACCAATCAGTTTCCTCTCTTCCTACACGTACACATGCCTTACATCCTCGATAAAAACTTTTCACTGCTTCTAACAACTTGCCTCCCACACCATATATTCTTAATACCTTCCACAGAGCATCTCTATCAACTCTATCATATGCCTTCTCCAGATCCACAAATCCTACATACAAATCCATTTGCTTTTCTAAGTATTTCTCACATACATTCTTCAAAGCAAACGCCTGATCCACACATCCTCTACCACTTCTGAAACCACACTGCTCTTCCCCAATCTGATGCTCTGTACATGCCTTCACCCTCTCAATCAATACCCTCCCATATAATTTACCAGGAATACTCAACAAACTTATACCTCTGTAATTTGAGCACTCACTCTTATCCCCTTTGCCTTTGTACATTGGCACTATGCACGCATTCCGCCAATCCTCAGGCACCTCACCATGAGTCATACATACATTAAATAACCTTACCAACCAGTCAGCAGTACATATATATATATATATAAAGAAACTACACATGGGGTGTTCAGTGTTGTAAATGGAAATGGTGAAGAGCTTGTAGATTTATGTGCTGAAAAAGGACTGGTGATTGGGAATACCTGGTTTAAAAAGCGAGATATACATAAGTATACGTATGTAAGTAGGAGAGATGGCCAGAGAGCGTTATTAGATTACGCGTTAATTGACAGGCGCGCGAAAGAGAGACTTTTGGATGTTAATGTGCTGAGAGGTGCAACTGGAGTGATGTCTGATCATTATCTTGTGGAGGCTAAGGTGAAGATTTGTATGGGTTTTCAGAAAAGAAGAGTATGTTGGGGTGAAGGGGGTGGTGAGAGTAAGTGAGCTTGGGAAGGAGACTTGTGTGAGGAAGTACCAGGAGAGACTGAGTACAGAATGGAAAAAGGTGAGAACAATGGAAGTAAGGGGAGTAGGGGAGAAATGGGATGTATTTAGGGAATCAGTGATGGATTGCGCAAAAGATGCTTGTGGCATGAGAAGAGTGGGAGGTGGGTTGATTAGAAAGGGTAGTGAGTGGTGGGATGAAGAAGTAAGATTATTAGTGAAAGAGAAGAGAGAGGCATTTGGACGATTTTTGCAGGGAAAAAATGCAATTGAGTGGGAGATGTATAAAAGAAAGAGACAGGAGGTCAAGAGAAAGGTGCAAGAGGTGAAAAAGAGGGCAAATGAGAGTTGGGGTGAGAGAGTATCATTAAATTTTAGGGGGAATAAAAAGATGTTCTGGAAGGAGGTAAATAAAGTGCGTAAGACAAGGGAGCAAATGGGAACTTCAGTGAAGGGCACAAATGGGGAGGTGATAACAAGTGGTGGTGATGTGAGAAGGAGATGGAGTGAGTATTTTGAAGGTTTGTTGAATGTGTTTGATGATAGAGTGGCAGATATAGGGTGTTTTGGTCGAGGTGGTGTGCAAACTGAGAGGGTTAGGGAAAATGATTTGGTAAACAGAGAAGAGGTAGTAAAAGCTTTGCGGAAGATGGAAGCCGGCAAGGCAGCAGGTTTGGATGGTATTGCAGTGGAATTTATTAAAAAAGGGGGTGACTGTATTATTGACTGGTTGGTAAGGTTATTTAATGTATGTATGACTCATGGTGAGGTGCCTGAGGATTGGCAGAATGCGTGCATAGTGCCATTGTACAAAGGCAAAGGGGATAAGAGTGAGTGCTCAAATTACAGAGGTATAAGTTTGTTGAGTATTCCTGGTAAATTATATGGGAGGGTATTGATTGAGAGGGTGAAGGCATGTACAGAGCATCAGATTGGGGAAGAGCAGTGTGGTTTCAGAAGTGGTAGAGGATGTGTGGATTAGGTGTTTGCTTTGAAGAATGTATGTGAGAAATACTTAGAAAAGCAAATGGATTTGTATGTAGGATTTGCGGATCTGGAGAAGGCATATGATAGAGTTGATAGAGATGCTCTGTGGAAGGTATTAAGAATATATGGTGTGGGAGGCAAGTTGTTAGAAGCAGTGAAAAGTTTTTATCGAGGATGTATGGCATGTGTACGTGTAGGAAGAGAGGAAAGTGATTGGTTCTCAGTGAATGTAGGTTTGCGTCAGGGGTGTGGGATGTCTCCATGGTTGTTTAATTTGTTTATGGATGGGGTTGTTAGGGAGGTGAATGCAAGAGTTTTGGAAAGAGGGGCAAGTATGAAGTCTGTTGGGGATGAGAGAGCTTGGGAAGTGAGTCAGTTGTTCGCTGATGATACAGCGCTGGTGGCTGATTCATGTGAGAAACTGCAGAAGCTGGTGACTGAGCTTGGTAAAGTGTGTGAAAGAAGAAAGTTAAGAGTAAATGTGAATAAGAGCAAGGTAATTAGGTACAGTAGGGTTGAGGGTCAAGTCAATTGGGAGGTAAGTTTGAATGGAGAAAAACTGGAGGAAGTAAAGTGTTTTAGATATCTGGGAGTGGATCTGGCAGCAGATGGAACCATGGAAGCGGAAGTGGATCATAGGGTGGGGGACGGGGCGAAAATCCTGGGAGCCTTGAAGAATGTGTGGAAGTCGAGAACATTATCTCCGAAAGCAAAAATGGGTATGTTTGAAGGAATAGTGGTTCCAACAATGTTGTATGGTTGTGAGGCGTGGGCTATGGATAGAGTTGTGCGCAGGAGGATGGATGTACTGGAAATGAGATGTTTGAGGACAATGTGTGGTGTGAGGTGGTTTGATCGAGTAAGTAACGTAAGGGTAAGAGAGATATGTGGAAATAAAAAGAGTGTGGTAGATAACAGAAGAGGGTTTTTTGTAATGGTTTGGGCACATGGAGAGAATGAGTGAGGAAAGATTGACCAAGAGGATATATGTGTCGGAGGTGGAGGGAACGAGGAGAAGTGGGAGACCAAATTGGAGGTGGAAAGATGGAGTGAAAAAGATTTTGTGTGATCGGGGCCTGAACATGCAGGAGGGTGAAAGGAGGGCAAGGAATAGAGTGAATTGGATCGATGTGGTATACCGGGGTTGACGTGCTGTCAGTGGATTGAATCAGGGCATGTGAAGCGTCTGGGGTAAACCATGGAAAGCTGTGTAGGCATGTATATTTGTGTGTGTGGACGTATGTATATACATGTGTATGGGGGTGGGTTGGGCCATTTCTTTCGTCTGTTTCCTTGCGCTACCTCACAAACGCGGGAGACAGCGACAAAGCAAAAAAAAAAAAAAGAAAACTAATGGTTAGTTTCTTTATCAAGCTCTTCAGTGGGTATGGTATCAAATTCTAATATCATGAACAATGTAGATTTAGTCAACAAGCTAAACAATATCAATGTTAATTTTGATTTCAAACTAGTTAGCTCTGATGTTTCCTCACTTTTCACTTAAGTTCCAGTCGATGACCTTTTAGAATATTTATTTGATGTTTTGGATGATATTCATTTACCTGTTTCAAAGTCTGTTTTCATTGGACTGATAAAATTATGTGTAAAAGACTGTGTATTTCAATTCAGTGGAGATTATTATGCTCAAAAATTTGGTATGGCAATGGGTAATCCTCTTTCACCTGTACTAAGTAATCTTTATATGGAATTTTTTGAAACAAAATTACTAAAGGATATCTTACCTTCTAATGTCATTTGGTTTAGGTATGTAGATGATGTTCTTTGTGTTTGGCCAACAAATGAAAATTTACAAATATTTCTCCCCTCACTTAACAATTTAGTACCTTCCATCAAATTTACTGTAGAAAATTAAAATAATGGTATGTTACCATTTTTAGATTGCATGATTCATAGGCAAGGAAACAAGTTTAAGTTTAGCATATACAGAAAATCCACCAATGTATGCTCATATATCCATTATTACTCATCTCAACATGACAGAGTTAAATTATCATCATTTCAGTCTATGTTCCTTAGCGTATTACGTATTTGCAGTCCAGAGTTTATTGATGATGAGTTTGAGAAGATATATTCTATTGGATCTAAGTTAAAGTACCCTAGATTTTTCATTAATAAATCCCTTAAGTTAGCGAAGAAATCCTTTTGTAGAGTTGAGCCCAAACCTCCCATTGACACCAAGAATCTTTTAATTTTCCCTTTTAATAATAATTTCACTTTACTTCCCATGTTGCTTAAATCCTTTAATGTAAGTGTTGCCTTTAGCAACAATAATACTATAAAGAATATCTTAACCAGGAATTCACCAAAAAATTCTCTTGGATGCATCTATAAAGTGCCTTGTGGATATTGTGATAAATTTTATGTTAGTCAGACTGGTAAGGATCTTTCTGTTAGACTTAAGCAACATAAGTATAGTATAAGAACGGGACAAGAATCAAATGCCTTGTTTAATCACGTTAAAAACTATGATCATTGTATTGACTGGAGTAATGCCATCTCAGTTATTAACTCTTAACTCTATTACCAAGAGAAATATCATTGAATCTTCTATTACTAAATACACAAAGAATTATAATCTTAATATTAGTGATGGTCTATACAAATTAGACAACTTTATTGTTGATAAAATTTGTAAAATGATAAGTTTATGAACGCTCATTGTATGTTTTGGACAATAACATGCTTACCAAATGGCGTCCTAGCTTCGTCTCTTTGATGTATATCAACTGACTTATATTTCTTTCTTGTGTCTCCACTGATGATGTGATTATTACACGAAAGTGCACTTGGGAACTTATCCAGTTTCATTTTCCCCGTGGACTCATAGGAAAATATGCTGACGTGCTGTCAGTGGATTGAATCAGGGCATGTGAAGCGTCTGGGGTAAACCATGGAAAGCTGTGTAGGTATGTATATTTGCGTGTGTGGACGTATGTATATACATGTGTATGGGGGTGGGTTGGGCCATTTCTTTCGTCTGTTTCCTTGCGCTACCTCGCAAACGCGGGAGACAGCGACAAAGCAAAAAAAAAAAAATATATATATATATATATATATATATATATATATATATATATATATTTTTTTTTTGCTTTGTCGCTGTCTCCCGCGTTTGCGAGGTAGCACAAGGAAACAGACGAAAGAAATGGCCCAACCCACCCCCATACACATGTATATACATACGTCCACACACGCAAATATACATACCTACACAGCTGGGGATAGGGGAGAAAGAATACTTCCCACGTATTCCCTGCGTGTCGTAGAAGGCGACTAAAAGGGGGAGGGAGCGGGGGGCTGGAAATCTTCCCCTCTCGTTTTTTTTTTAATTTTCCAAAACAAGGAACAGAGAAGGGGGCCAGGTGAGGATATTCCCTCCAAGGCCCAGTCCTCTGTTCTTAACGCTACCTCGCTAATGCGGGAAATGGCGAATAGTATGAAAAAAAAAAAAAATATATATATATATATATATATATATATATATATATATATATATATATATATATATATATATATATATTATCCCTGGGGATAGGGGATTAAGAATACTTCCCACGTATTCCCCGCGTGTCGTAGAAGGCGACTAAAAGGGGAGGGAGCGGGGGGCTGGAAATCCTCCCCTCTCATTTTTTTTTTTTTCTCCAAAAGAAGGAGCAGAGGGGGCCAGGTGAGGATATTCCAAAAAAGGCCCAGTCCTCTGTTCTTAACGCTACCTCGCTAACGCGGGAAATGGCGAATAGTGTAAAAAGAAAAAAAAATATATATATATATTATATATTTATTATTTTTTATTATACTTTGTCGCTGTCTCCCGCGTTTGCGAGGTAGCGCAAGGAAACAGACAAAAGAAATGGCCCAACCCCCCCCCCATACACATGTATATACATACGTCCACACACGCAAATATACATACCTACACAGCTTTCCATGGTTTACCCCAGACGCTTTCACATGCCCTGATTCAATCCACTGACAGCACGTCAACCCCGGTATACCACATCGCTCCAATTCACTCTATTCCTTGCCCGCCTTTCACCCTCCTGCATGTTCAGGCCCCGATCACTCAAAATCTTTTTCACTCCATCTTTCCACCTCCAATTTGGTCTCCCACTTCTCCTCGTTCCCTCCACCTCCGATACATGTATCCTCTTGGTCAATCTTTCCTCACTCATTCTCTCCATGTGCCCAAACCATTTCAAAACACCCTCTGCTCTCTCAACCACGCTCTTTTTATTTCCACACATCTCTCTTACCCTTACATTACTCACTCGATCAAACCACCTCACACCACACATTGTCCTCAAACATCTCATTTCCAGTACATCCATCCTCTTGCGTACAACTCTATCCATAGCCCACGCCTCGCAACCATACAACATTGTTGGAACCACTATTCCTTCAAACATACCCATTTTTGCTTTCCGAGATAATGTTCTCGACTTCCAAACACTCTTCAAGGCTCCCAGGATTTTCGCCCCCTCCCCCACCCTATGATTCACTTCCGCTTCCATGGTTCCATCCGCTGCCAGATCCACTCCCAGATCTCTAAAACACTTTACTTCCTCCAGTTTTTCTCCATTCAAACTTACCTCCCAATTGACTTGACCCTCAACCCTACTGTACCTAATAACCTTGCTCTTATTCACATTTACTCTTAACTTTCTTCTTTCACACACTTTACCAAACTCAGTCACCAGCTTCTGCAGTTTCTCACATGAATCGGCCACCAGCGCTGTATCATCAGCGAACAACAACTGACTCACTTCCCAAGCTCTCTCATCCACAACAGACTTCATTCTTGCCCCTCTTTCCAAAACTCTTGCATTCACCTCCTTAACAACCCCATCCATAAACAAATTAAACAACCATGGAGACATCACACACCCCTGCCGCAAACCTACATTCACTGAGAACCAATCAGTTTCCTCTCTTCCTACACGTACACATGCCTTACATCCTCGATAAAAACTTTTCACTGCTTCTAACAACTTGCCTCCCACACCATATATTCTTAATACCTTCCACAGAGCATCTCTATCAACTCTATCATATGCCTTCTCCAGATCCACAAATCCTACATACAAATCCATTTGCTTTTCTAAGTATTTCTCACATACATTCTTCAAAGCAAACGCCTGATCCACACATCCTCTACCACTTCTGAAACCACACTGCTCTTCCCCAATCTGATGCTCTGTACATGCCTTCACCCTCTCAATCAATACCCTCCCATATAATTTACCAGGAATACTCAACAAACTTATACCTCTGTAATTTGAGCACTCACTCTTATCCCCTTTGCCTTTGTACATTGGCACTATGCACGCATTCCGCCAATCCTCAGGCACCTCACCATGAGTCATACATACATTAAATAACCTTACCAACCAGTCAGCAGTACATATATATATATATATAAAGAAACTACACATGGGGTGTTCAGTGTTGTAAATGGAAATGGTGAAGAGCTTGTAGATTTATGTGCTGAAAAAGGACTGGTGATTGGGAATACCTGGTTTAAAAAGCGAGATATACATAAGTATACGTATGTAAGTAGGAGAGATGGCCAGAGAGCGTTATTAGATTACGCGTTAATTGACAGGCGCGCGAAAGAGAGACTTTTGGATGTTAATGTGCTGAGAGGTGCAACTGGAGTGATGTCTGATCATTATCTTGTGGAGGCTAAGGTGAAGATTTGTATGGGTTTTCAGAAAAGAAGAGTATGTTGGGGTGAAGGGGGTGGTGAGAGTAAGTGAGCTTGGGAAGGAGACTTGTGTGAGGAAGTACCAGGAGAGACTGAGTACAGAATGGAAAAAGGTGAGAACAATGGAAGTAAGGGGAGTAGGGGAGAAATGGGATGTATTTAGGGAATCAGTGATGGATTGCGCAAAAGATGCTTGTGGCATGAGAAGAGTGGGAGGTGGGTTGATTAGAAAGGGTAGTGAGTGGTGGGATGAAGAAGTAAGATTATTAGTGAAAGAGAAGAGAGAGGCATTTGGACGATTTTTGCAGGGAAAAAATGCAATTGAGTGGGAGATGTATAAAAGAAAGAGACAGGAGGTCAAGAGAAAGGTGCAAGAGGTGAAAAAGAGGGCAAATGAGAGTTGGGGTGAGAGAGTATCATTAAATTTTAGGGGGAATAAAAAGATGTTCTGGAAGGAGGTAAATAAAGTGCGTAAGACAAGGGAGCAAATGGGAACTTCAGTGAAGGGCACAAATGGGGAGGTGATAACAAGTGGTGGTGATGTGAGAAGGAGATGGAGTGAGTATTTTGAAGGTTTGTTGAATGTGTTTGATGATAGAGTGGCAGATATAGGGTGTTTTGGTCGAGGTGGTGTGCAAACTGAGAGGGTTAGGGAAAATGATTTGGTAAACAGAGAAGAGGTAGTAAAAGCTTTGCGGAAGATGGAAGCCGGCAAGGCAGCAGGTTTGGATGGTATTGCAGTGGAATTTATTAAAAAAGGGGGTGACTGTATTATTGACTGGTTGGTAAGGTTATTTAATGTATGTATGACTCATGGTGAGGTGCCTGAGGATTGGCAGAATGCGTGCATAGTGCCATTGTACAAAGGCAAAGGGGATAAGAGTGAGTGCTCAAATTACAGAGGTATAAGTTTGTTGAGTATTCCTGGTAAATTATATGGGAGGGTATTGATTGAGAGGGTGAAGGCATGTACAGAGCATCAGATTGGGGAAGAGCAGTGTGGTTTCAGAAGTGGTAGAGGATGTGTGGATTAGGTGTTTGCTTTGAAGAATGTATGTGAGAAATACTTAGAAAAGCAAATGGATTTGTATGTAGGATTTGCGGATCTGGAGAAGGCATATGATAGAGTTGATAGAGATGCTCTGTGGAAGGTATTAAGAATATATGGTGTGGGAGGCAAGTTGTTAGAAGCAGTGAAAAGTTTTTATCGAGGATGTATGGCATGTGTACGTGTAGGAAGAGAGGAAAGTGATTGGTTCTCAGTGAATGTAGGTTTGCGGCAGGGGTGTGGGATGTCTCCATGGTTGTTTAATTTGTTTATGGATGGGGTTGTTAGGGAGGTGAATGCAAGAGTTTTGGAAAGAGGGGCAAGTATGAAGTCTGTTGGGGATGAGAGAGCTTGGGAAGTGAGTCAGTTGTTCGCTGATGATACAGCGCTGGTGGCTGATTCATGTGAGAAACTGCAGAAGCTGGTGACTGAGCTTGGTAAAGTGTGTGAAAGAAGAAAGTTAAGAGTAAATGTGAATAAGAGCAAGGTAATTAGGTACAGTAGGGTTGAGGGTCAAGTCAATTGGGAGGTAAGTTTGAATGGAGAAAAACTGGAGGAAGTAAAGTGTTTTAGATATCTGGGAGTGGATCTGGCAGCAGATGGAACCATGGAAGCGGAAGTGGATCATAGGGTGGGGGACGGGGCGAAAATCCTGGGAGCCTTGAAGAATGTGTGGAAGTCGAGAACATTATCTCCGAAAGCAAAAATGGGTATGTTTGAAGGAATAGTGGTTCCAACAATGTTGTATGGTTGTGAGGCGTGGGCTATGGATAGAGTTGTGCGCAGGAGGATGGATGTACTGGAAATGAGATGTTTGAGGACAATGTGTGGTGTGAGGTGGTTTGATCGAGTAAGTAACGTAAGGGTAAGAGAGATGTGTGGAAATAAAAAGAGTGTGGTAGATAACAGAAGAGGGTTTTTTGTAATGGTTTGGGCACATGGAGAGAATGAGTGAGGAAAGATTGACCAAGAGGATATATGTGTCGGAGGTGGAGGGAACGAGGAGAAGTGGGAGACCAAATTGGAGGTGGAAAGATGGAGTGAAAAAGATTTTGTGTGATCGGGGCCTGAACATGCAGGAGGGTGAAAGGAGGGCAAGGAATAGAGTGAATTGGATCGATGTGGTATACCGGGGTTGACGTGCTGTCAGTGGATTGAATCAGGGCATGTGAAGCGTCTGGGGTAAACCATGGAAAGCTGTGTAGGCATGTATATTTGTGTGTGTGGACGTATGTATATACATGTGTATGGGGGTGGGTTGGGCCATTTCTTTCGTCTGTTTCCTTGCGCTACCTCACAAACGCGGGAGACAGCGACAAAGCAAAAAAAAAAAAAAGAAACTAATGGTTAGTTTCTTTATCAAGCTCTTCAGTGGGTATGGTATCAAATTCTAATATCATGAACAATGTAGATTTAGTCAACAAGCTAAACAATATCAATGTTAATTTTGATTTCAAACTAGTTAGCTCTGATGTTTCCTCACTTTTCACTTAAGTTCCAGTCGATGACCTTTTAGAATATTTATTTGATGTTTTGGATGATATTCATTTACCTGTTTCAAAGTCTGTTTTCATTGGACTGATAAAATTATGTGTAAAAGACTGTGTATTTCAATTCAGTGGAGATTATTATGCTCAAAAATTTGGTATGGCAATGGGTAATCCTCTTTCACCTGTACTAAGTAATCTTTATATGGAATTTTTTGAAACAAAATTACTAAAGGATATCTTACCTTCTAATGTCATTTGGTTTAGGTATGTAGATGATGTTCTTTGTGTTTGGCCAACAAATGAAAATTTACAAATATTTCTCCCCTCACTTAACAATTTAGTACCTTCCATCAAATTTACTGTAGAAAATTAAAATAATGGTATGTTACCATTTTTAGATTGCATGATTCATAGGCAAGGAAACAAGTTTAAGTTTAGCATATACAGAAAATCCACCAATGTATGCTCATATATCCATTATTACTCATCTCAACATGACAGAGTTAAATTATCATCATTTCAGTCTATGTTCCTTAGCGTATTACGTATTTGCAGTCCAGAGTTTATTGATGATGAGTTTGAGAAGATATATTCTATTGGATCTAAGTTAAAGTACCCTAGATTTTTCATTAATAAATCCCTTAAGTTAGCGAAGAAATCCTTTTGTAGAGTTGAGCCCAAACCTCCCATTGACACCAAGAATCTTTTAATTTTCCCTTTTAATAATAATTTCACTTTACTTCCCATGTTGCTTAAATCCTTTAATGTAAGTGTTGCCTTTAGCAACAATAATACTATAAAGAATATCTTAACCAGGAATTCACCAAAAAATTCTCTTGGATGCATCTATAAAGTGCCTTGTGGAAATTGTGATAAATTTTATGTTAGTCAGACTGGTAAGGATCTTTCTGTTAGACTTAAGCAACATAAGTATAGTATAAGAACGGGACAAGAATCAAATGCCTTGTTTAATCACGTTAAAAACTATGATCATTGTATTGACTGGAGTAATGCCATCTCAGTTATTAACTCTTAACTCTATTACCAAGAGAAATATCATTGAATCTTCTATTACTAAATACACAAAGAATTATAATCTTAATATTAGTGATGGTCTATACAAATTAGACAACTTTATTGTTGATAAAATTTGTAAAATGATAAGTTTATGAACGCTCATTGTATGTTTTGGACAATAACATGCTTACCAAATGGCGTCCTAGCTTCGTCTCTTTGATGTATATCAACTGACTTATATTTCTTTCTTGTGTCTCCACTGATGATGTGATTATTACACGAAAGTGCACTTGGGAACTTATCCAGTTTCATTTTCCCCGTGGACTCATAGGAAAATATGCTGACGTGCTGTCAGTGGATTGAATCAGGGCATGTGAAGCGTCTGGGGTAAACCATGGAAAGCTGTGTAGGTATGTATATTTGCGTGTGTGGACGTATGTATATACATGTGTATGGGGGTGGGTTGGGCCATTTCTTTTGTCTGTTTCCTTGCGCTACCTCGCAAACGCGGGAGACAGCAACAAAGCAAAAAAAAAAAATATATATATATATATATATATATATATATATTTTTTTTTGCTTTGTCGCTGTCTCCCGCGTTTGCGAGGTAGCACAAGGAAACAGACGAAAGAAATGGCCCAACCCACCCCCATACACATGTATATACATACGTCCACACACGCAAATATACATACCTACACAGCTGGGGATAGGGGAGAAAGAATACTTCCCACGTATTCCCTGCGTGTCGTAGAAGGCGACTAAAAGGGGAGGGAGCGGGGGGCTGGAAATCTTCCCCTCTCGTTTTTTTTTTAATTTTCCAAAACAAGGAACAGAGAAGGGGGCCAGGTGAGGATATTCCCTCCAAGGCCCAGTCCTCTGTTCTTAACGCTACCTCGCTAATGCGGGAAATGGCGAATAGTATGAAAAAAAAAAAAAATATATATATATATATATATATATATATATATATATATATATATATATATATATATATATATATATATTATCCCTGGGGATAGGGGATTAAGAATACTTCCCACGTATTCCCCGCGTGTCGTAGAAGGCGACTAAAAGGGGAGGGAGCGGGGGGCTGGAAATCCTCCCCTCTCATTTTTTTTTTTTTTCTCCAAAAGAAGGAGCAGAGGGGGCCAGGTGAGGATATTCCAAAAAAGGCCCAGTCCTCTGTTCTTAACGCTACCTCGCTAACGCGGGAAATGGCGAATAGTGTAAAAAGAAAAAAAAATATATATATATATTATATATTTATTATTTTTTATTATACTTTGTCGCTGTCTCCCGCGTTTGCGAGGTAGCGCAAGGAAACAGACAAAAGAAATGGCCCAACCCCCCCCCCCATACACATGTATATACATACGTCCACACACGCAAATATACATACCTACACAGCTTTCCATGGTTTACCCCAGACGCTTCACATGCCCTGATTCAATCCACTGACAGCACGTCAACCCTGGTATACCACATCGCTCCAATTCACTCTATTCCTTGCCCTCCTTTCACCCTCCTGCATGTTCAGGCCCCGATCACACAAAATCTTTTTCACTCCATCTTTCCACCTCCAATTTGGTCTCCCTCTTCTCCTCGTTCCCTCCACCTCCGACACATATATCCTCTTGGTCAATCTTTCCTCACTCATTCTCTCCATGTGCCCAAACCACTTCAAAACACCCTCTTCTGCTCTCTCAACCACGCTCTTTTTATTTCCACACATCTCTCTTACCCTTACGTTACTCACTCGATCAAACCACCTCACACCACACATTGTCCTCAAACATCTCATTTCCAGCACATCCATCCTCCTGCGCACAACTCTATCCATAGCCCACGCCTCGCAACCATACAACATTGTTGGAACCACTATTCCTTCAAACATACCCATTTTTGCTTTCCGAGATAATGTTCTCGACTTCCACACATTCTTCAAGGCCCCCAGAATTTTCGCCCCCTCCCCCACCCTATGATCCACTTCCGCTTCCATGGTTCCATTCGCTGCCAGATCCACTCCCAGATATCTAAAACACTTCACTTCCTCCAGTTTTTCTCCATTCAAACTCACCTCCCAACTGACTTGACCCTCAACCCTACTGTACCTAATAACCTTGCTCTTATTCACTGTCTCCCGCGTTAGGGATATATGGCTAGGAAACAGATGAAAGAATGGCCCAACCCACCCACATACACATGTATAAACATAAACACCCACACACGCACTTATACATAAAAATACATTTCAACATATACATACAAATACATACTCAGACAAATACATGTATACACATGTACATATTCATCCATTCTCATCCATTCTCGCCCCTCCTCCCCATATGCGCGTAAGATGGTGCATGTGTAATGCACTGAAACCACAGCTCCCTTTCCACATCCAGGCCCTACAAAACTTTCCATGGTTTACCCCAGACGCTTCACATGCCCTGGTTCAATCCAGTGACAGCACATCGACCCTGGTATACCACATCGTTCCAGTTCACTCTATTCCTTGCACGCCTTTCACCCTCTTGTGTGTTCAGGCCCCGGTCGCTCAAAATCTTTTTTACTCCATCCTTCCACCTCCAATTTGGTCTCCCACTTCTCCTCATACCCTCCACCTCTGACATATATCCTTTTTGTCAATCTTCCCTCACTCATACTCTCCATGTGACCAAAGAATTTCAACACACCCTTTTCTGCTCTCTCTGCCACACTCTTTATATTACCACACATCCCTCTTACCCTTTCATTACTTACTTGATCAAACCACCTCACACTACATATTGTCCTCAAGCATCTCATTTCCAACACATCCACCCTCCTTCACACAACCCTGTCTATAGCCCATGCCTCACAACCATATAACATTGATGGAACCACTATTCCTTCAAACAATAATTTTTGTTCTCCGTGATAACGTTCTTGCCTTTCACACATTCTTCAACGCTCCCAGAACCTTTGCCCCCTCCCCTACCCTGTGACTCACTTTCGCTTCCATAGTTCCATCCGCTGCCAAATCCACTCCCAGATATCTAAAACACTTCACTTCCTCCAGTTTTTCTGCATTCAAACTTACCTCCCAATTGACTTGTCCCTCAATCCTACTGAACCTAATAACCTTGCTCTTATTCACATTTACTCTCAGCTTTCTTCTTTCACACACTTTACCAAACTCAATCACCAACTTCTGCAGTTTCTCACCCGAAT
The DNA here is from genome assembly GCF_036320965.1 of Panulirus ornatus. NCBI lineage: Eukaryota > Metazoa > Arthropoda > Malacostraca > Decapoda > Palinuridae > Panulirus > Panulirus ornatus. The sequence goes on along the minus strand of NC_092258.1, from coordinate 13,875,739 downwards.
CAGACACCAGGCTGTATCATCAGCAAACAACAACTGACTCACTTCCCAAGCCCTCTCATGCACAACAGACTAAATATTTGCCCCTCTCTCCAAAACTCTTGCATTCACCTCCCTAACAACCCCATCCATAAACAAATTAAACAACAATGGAAACATCACACACCCCTGCTGCAAACCGACATTCACAGGGAACCAATCATTTTCCTCTCTTTCTACTCATACACATGCCTTACATCCTCGATAAAAAATTTTCACCGCTTCTAGCAACTTACCTTCCACACCATATACTCTTAAGACGTTCCACAAAGCATTTCTGTCAACTCTATCATATGCCCTCTCCAGGTCTATAAATGCTACATACAAATCCATCTGTTTTTCAAAGTATTTCTCACACACATTCTTCAAAGCAAACACCTGATCCACACATCCTCTACCACTTCTCAAACCACTGCTCTTCCCCAATCTAATGCTCTGTACATGCCTTCACCCTCTCAGTCAATACCCTCACATATAATTTCCCAGGAATACTCAACAAAGTTATACCTCTATAATTTGAACACTCAACTTTATCCCCATTGCCTTTGTACAGTGGCACTATGCATGCATTTTGCCAATCCTCAGGCACTTCCCCATGAACCATACATACACTGAATATCCTCACCAACCAGTCAACAACAGTCACCCCCTTTTTTGATACATTCCACATTAATACCATCCAAACCAGCCGCTTTGCTGGCTTTCATCTTCCGCAAAACTTTCACTACCTCTTCTCTGTTTACCATTCATTCTCCCTTACCTTCTCACTTTGCACACCACCTCGACCAAAACACCCTATATCTGCCACTCTATCATCAAACACATTCAACAAACTTTCAAAATACTCACTCCATCTCCCTCTCACTTCACCACTACTTGTTATTTCCTCTCCATTTGCCCCCTTCACCGATGTTCCCATTTGTTTTCTTGTCTTACGCACTTTATTTACCTTCTTCCAAAACATCTTTTTATTCTCCCTAAATTTTAATGATACTCTCTCACCCCTGCTCTCATTTGCCCTCTTTTTCACCTGATGCACGTTTTTCTTGACCTCCTGCCTCTTTCTTTTGTACATCTCCTAGTCATTTGCATTATTTCCCTCTCTTCTCTTTCACTAACAATCTTGCTTCTTCATCTCACCACTCACTACTCTTTCTATTCTGCCCACCTCCCACCTTATTATTAATGAGATGATGTTGATTAGGGCATTCATTTTCCTGCGACACCTCAGTCAAGTTAAATAATACAGCTGACATTACTCTTTGCCACAGGCAAGAACTGTGAAGTCAATATGTTGAGCGGGCCATGTGTAGAAGGTGTATGTATGCACGGTAGCAAGTGTACAGCAATGGCTGATAATGGGGGTGGTGCAGGTGGCTTCACTTGCACTAACTGCAGCCGATCCTTATACCACACCTCCACTTGTGAGTTGAGGGCACGGCGTTTTGCTGAAGGTTCCTTCCTCACATTCCCAGCTCTCAAGCAACGTCATAGACTTCACATCAAGATTAGGTGAGGATCCTAGTTGATTTTTGCACTTCAATTGAATGAAGTAAACAATAACTACTTAAAACAAGTTATGCAACAAATGCTCTATAGTATATGATGTTAGTGGCAATCTTAAGTAGATAACATGTAAAATTATGTGGTATATAAGATATTAATGAGTTTGGTATACAGCTTTGCAACAAGGAGGGCAAATGGTTTGCTGCTTTACAATGGGCGCTACAATGAGAAGCATGACTTTGTATCTCTGGAAGTAGTGGAAGGGGATGTGATGTTTTCCTTCAGCCTAGGAACAACAACTACCAGCGTCTCTGCCTCGCTACCTGGTGGAGTTGATGATGGGGAATGGCACTCTGTCTCTGTATACTACTACAACAGGGTTAGTGTCTGGCTGGCATGGGGATCTCATTTTCAGCTTTGTATATGAAAGAAGTGATAATATACAGTGAAACCTGCTAAGCCTGTCAATAAATTGTATTTGTTTTCATTGACTCACTTCTGTTTTTATCTGATTGGATTCCTAGATAATTTTATTCTTTTATGGTACAAATGCTTTTAACATGATAGTTTTGTAGATGAACAAATTTCTAATACTCCCAAAGGAGTGAAACACTTCCTGGTGTTTGTAAAGTAAAAATTATCACTGGAGTTCACCAGTTATAGAGACTCTTTTGCCATCCCCCTTAAGGGAGTAACCAAAAAGATCTTCTGTGTCAAGTTTTTATATTGAAACAGGTAGACAATTTCCATTATTTTACTAATTAAATGTTTAAAGAAGGGATAAGTAATGAATGTGTGTTTAAACCCCAGAGTGCTACCATCAGCCTGGATGACTGTGATACAGCCCTGGCTGTCAAGTTTGGTGGTAAGATTGGTGATTACCACTGTGCAAACACCACATCCCAGATTCTAGATGCCAGGTATGTTAGGTATACATTGAGTAAGTGGGAAGACAAAATATGTTCAAACAGGTAGATCTGTAACTGTGATAAAATGTCCAAGTTGGACTTTGTGAATACTCTAAAGCAGTGTATGGTACATGATACCCCATTAGGATTTTATTTTTTGATTAGGTCCTTGACCATTGTCCTAATCCTAGAATGATTTTATATATTTTCTACATCAGTAACTTTTGTTTTTGGTTGACTGATTCTGTTCATGGATACCTAAGTAACTTTCAATGACAAGAGTGTTGAGATATACAGTATAAACATAATGTTTTGCTTAATATTCTTCATATGGTGAATATTTAGATTAAGTAGAACTTAAAACTTTTCTCATTGAAATGATATGATAAACTTTTAAAAACTTGTAATCAACCTGATCCTATATCATAAACCCTGTTCCCACAGGTGTGCCATACTGACAGAATCTTGTCATCGTTTCCTCGATGTGACAGGACCCTTGCAGATAGGAGGGCTGCCAGCACTTCCCACCACCTACCAGGTCAAACATCAGCACTTTCATGGCTGCATCTCAGACCTCTATCTTGACCATAAATTCATTGATCTTAACTCGTAAGTTTGTAATTAGATTTGTTTTGTTGTAAGCTAAGTTTACTAATCTTAATTTACAGTAGTCAGGATGGTTTTTGAAAGGATTAAAAAAGAAAATTGAAAGTGGCACCAAAAGGATGAATAAGGATTTTAGGAAGATTATGAATATATGAATCATATCTGTATGAAATTTGTTGATTGAAAATTGTTGCAAAAAGAATTGTGCATGATGCATATATTGATACTGAAAAGATGTGCGACATGAATTAGCACTATAGTGTGCGGTAGGAGTGTATGATATAGGAACAAATCCATTGATTGCATGGAAGTGCTTCTCCAAGTATATATGACTGGGACTGTATTTTTACTAAGTGGTTTAAAGTTAGATTAAGACAAGAATCTGATTAGTTACTTTAGTCATCTCTTTGGGCTGGCAACAGAAGTTATGGCTAGAGATGAAACTATTGTACAGAATTAAGCATTGTTACAGGGGATAGAAAGCCAAGTATTTTTGATGTAGATGATGCACTGATAAACTACATTGTTATTGGGGGAGTTAGTGACATGGTGAAGAAATTGGTTGAGTGTGAAGAAACATGAATGAACATGAAACCTATTTGAAAATACTGATTATACTTGAGAAAGGTGAGTCACAACATGAAATGTGGGTTCACTGATAGAAGATGAGGTTATAATTCTTCAGGTATTTGACTGTACTTTCAGCATTGGAGGTTATATGGAAAATATATGGAAAATGAGATGTCACAGAAAATTTTCGTATGCATGCAAACTTTTAACGATTTAAGGAAAGCAATGACAAAAATTTTTTGAGCTAGTAAGTTTAAAGTGGGCTAGCATACACAGTTGTGTGCAAGTTAAAAATCTGTAACTTCTTGAGTAGATCTGTAACAAAAGAATGGCTGTTGAAGTGCATGCAGTTAAGTTCATTTGTCTGGAAGAACTAATTTCAGGACAACAGAATGATCAGGAAGGAAATCAGTAGATATAGTAATATGTTGAGTGTTGTGTAAAGATGGAGTACTGATGTAGTATAGATGTATGTAGAAAATGATTATGAGTATATTTGAGTGTACCCTTTAGGAACAGGTGTAAATGAAAACCAAAAGTGAAGTGGAAGAAAAATTTTGATCTGTGACCAAAATGCCATTTCTCTCTTTAGTTGGGCATTCCTTAAAGTTTCTTCATACATCTTTTTTTTTTCATAACTCCAATGATTCTTTTGTTCATATGCTTCTCTCAACCATATACATCCATTCTGATTCAGTCTTGGTTTTACTTTTCCAGTTCTTATCACTTTATTGATTTACATTGTCTGTGATCCCCCTGCATTTATCCTCATTATGCACTCAAATCATCGTAGCACTCCATCCTTCACCTTTGCATCTCTTCCATTCTTTGTTTCATAGATCATTACAACTTCCTCATTTCTCACTTTGCTCCACTTCTCTCACAGATCATTCCATTCTTAAGAAACACATCTAAACAAATTGCTTTTTATCTTTTTTTTTACTCTGAAGACATATTTCAATCCCATACATTCAGGTAGGTTGAATTGTGCTCCTAAACAGTCTCCAAAACTTGCAGATACATCTTTACCATAACCTCCCTATAAAAGGCAGCAATTGCTAATGGGCTCCACCTGGTTGTTTCAATGTACTTCAATTTGAGGATCAGGGATCTTAGGTGGCAGAAGGTAATATTGGCAAGGATAATGCAATAGCTTCTTCCTAAACAGCCAGATGGGATTCAAGGTGGTTTAAGAGGGACTGAGGGTGACTAAGCATGCCCCCCCTCCTTTTTTTCACCTTTTCTAGTAGCCCTTGTGTGGTTGAAAAGGAGGAACAACAAACAGGGGAGGCATAGGTGAGTTTGGGAAGAATGAAAATTTTTATATTTTCTTGAGTGTCTGATGCAGGCTGATGTATATGACTACAATCTTTGTTATGTTGATAGTGAAATGGTTGATGAAGGTTCAGCTCTGAGGCTGTTAAGGGTGTTTTGGAAGGCAGTGAATTCAGAAGAGCTGTTGTCAATACTATCATTCATGCTAGAGTTGTTAATGTTCTTCCAATAAGCAATTGCATCCATCAGGGCATCATTACCTAGGAAAGTAAAGGCACAAGAGTCCCAGTCGTCTTGAGAGGAGGATAAGTGGTTCCAGGTGAAGGTGCATATGCAGTAGGTGTGTGTGATGTCGCAATGGCTTTTTTATCTGTTTATGCAGGGTATGATGAGAGAGGTGAAGGCTTGGGTTTTGGAGAAAGATGTAATCTATTGGGGACTGGGGGCCTTATAGGTTACTCATTTGAAATGTGCTGATAACATTGCTCTTGTGGCAGATTGAAATGGGAAGCAACAAGTTTCTTGGAATGTTGTAGATATCTGTGAATGGATATAGTAGTAGATGGAACCATGGATAAGGGGCTAAAGTTCTGGGTGCACTGAGTTTGTAGAGAGGTCAGTGTCTGTGTGGGCTGAGATGGGTATGTTTGATGGTATAGTAATCCCAGTGATGTATGGATGTGAGGCATGGGCCCTAGACAAAATTGTACGGAAGAGGCTGCATTTATTGAAAATGAAATATACGAGGACAGCACAAGGTGTGAGGAGGGCTGATCAAATAAAAAATAATAATAGAAGAGTGGCAGAAAAAAAAAGTATGTATGGGAGAGCTAAATAGTGTGTGCTTAAATGATGTGAACATATGAACAGGATGAGTGAGGATAGGCTGACTGAGAAGGTATACATGTTGAGAGTGGAGGGACAAACAAGAAGGGGGAACTGAGGATGACACATTGAAGGATAGGGTAAAAGACTCTTTTGGTGTTCAGGGCCTGAACATACAAGGGGGTGTAAGGAATGTGCGATAGAGTGAATTGGAGTGATGTGATATACAGGGAACAATATGCCATCATTAGGGTGAACTAGGGCATTTGAGCTTGTCAGGGAAAACCACAAAAAGGTCTGCAGGGCTTTGATGTGGATGGGGACTATGGTCTTGGTGCATTATACATGATAGCAAGAGAGTAGATTTAAGCAAATAAGGCCTTTCTTCATCTGTTTTGGCAGAAGAAGTGAAGTGTTTTATACCTGGGATTGGACATGACAGCAAATGGAACCATGAAAGCAGACATTGGTCATAGGATAGGTGAGGGGGCAAAGCTTTGTGGAGAATTGAGGAATGTGTGGAAAGAAAGGTCATACTTGGGAAAGCACAAGTGGGTATGTTTGAAAGTATAGTAGTTTAAGTGATGTTATGGTTATGAGACTTTATTTCACTGCATTGCATATGACAAGTAGAGAATGGGTTTGAGTGAATTTGTGGCCTTTCTTTTTTTGTTCTTGGCACCACCCCACTAATGCAGGAAACAGCTATCAAGTAAAAAATATGTATGCATGTGTGTGTGTGTGTGTGTGTGTGTGTGTGTGTGTGTTTGTGTTTGTTTGTTTGTTTTAAGATATGTTTGGCAGGTGTGTTCATATGTGAGAGAGTACTGTACTGTTATTTCATGGACCACAGTATTAGAAGGCTCTGCTAGACTCTATTTTCTGCAAAATGAAAAAAAGGGATGCTGCATAAGGATAGATAGCTACATTGATAAAAATAGATAGGCTGACATATAAACAAATGTAATCATATTCAATAATGGTAATGATTTCCCTTGCATTTTAGGTTTGTGGCAGATAATGGAACATACCCAGGATGCCCTGAGAAGAACAGCTTTTGCAGGTCTCACCCATGTCGTAATGGTGGCACATGCAGGGAGACTTTTGGTACTCATATATGCTCCTGCCCTGATGGATGGGGTGGAAAAGACTGCTCACAAGGTCAGAGTCATTGTATTGTGCTGCTTTGCAGAGTCCCTTTATTTCAACAATATTAAAGTCACAGATCATCTTTTTCAGTTTATATTTTTTTTTTTTTTTTTTTTTTTTTATACTTTGTCGCTGTCTCCCGCGTTTGCGAGGTAGCGCAAGGAAACAGACGAAAGAAATGGCCCAACCCCCCCCCCCATACACATGTACATACACACGTCCACACACGCAAATATACATACCTACACAGCTTTCCATGGTTTACCCCAGACGCTTCACATGCCTTGCTTCAATCCACTGACAGCACGTCAACCCCTGTATACCACATGACTCCAATTCACTCTATTTCTTGCCCTCCTTTCACCCTCCTGCATGTTCAGGCCCCGATCACACAAAATCTTTTTCACTCCATCTTTCCACCTCCAATTTGGTCTCCCTCTTCTCCTCGTTCCCTCCACCTCCGACACATATATCCTCTTGGTCAATCTCTCCTCACTCATTCTCTCCATGTGCCCAAACCATTTCAAAACACCCTCTTCTGCTCTCTCAACCACGCTCTTTTTATTTCCACACATCTCTCTTACCCTTACGTTACTTACTCGATCAAACCACCTCACACCACACGTTGTCCTCAAACATCTCATTTCCAGCACATCCATCCTCCTGCGCACATCTCTATCCATAGCCCACGCCTCGCAACCATACAGCATTGTTGGAACCACTATTCCCTCAAACATACCCATTTTTGCTTTCCGAGATAGTGTTCTCGACTTCCACACATTTTTCAAGGCTCCCAAAATTTTCGCCCCCTCCCCCACCCTATGATCCACTTCCGCTTCCATGATTCCATCCGCTGACAGATCCACTCCCAGATATCTAAAACACTTCACTTCCTCCAGTTTTTCTCCATTCAAACTCACCTCCCAATTGACTTGACCCTCACCCCTACTGTACCTAATAACCTTGCTCTTATTCACATTTACTCTCAACTTTCTTCTTCCACACACTTTACCAAACTCAGTCACCAGCTTCTGCAGTTTCTCACATGAATCAGCCACCAGCGCTGTATCATCAGCGAACAACAATTGACTCACTTCCCAAGCTCTCTCATCCCCAACAGACTTCATACTTGCATTATTACAGATCATCTTTTTCAATTTCTATTTAATGCATTACAATTCTATCTTCAATTAACTCTGAATAATTTTGAGCAGATGATTGGACTGGAATTCTATTTTGCTCTGTTTTAATGTATTTCACTGTATTGCTTTTCTTGTAATGTTGAACAAATCCCTCCCTCCATACAGGTGTGGAGGTGGTGAAGCAGTTCAGTGGTGATGGTTTCCTAGTTTTCAGCCCACAGCTTCAAACTATCCAGCTTCCCTGGTTCAACAGCCTTTCCTTTAGGACACGAGAGCAGTTTGGTCTTTTGATGATCACAGTAGTTGGTCAGAACACCAACAGTATCATTGAGGTGAATAGAAAGTTTGATGGAAATGTGGAAAAGGAATTTTTTATATGGTGATGAAACAAGGAAAGCATGAAAACTTTGCTTTCAGAATCATGAGTTAATGAGTTATGTTTTAAAGGATCATAAAGTAGAGTGATAGCAGTAATAGGTTGACTTTTCAATTGAGTATGCCACTCAAGAATCTGTTTGTTAATACATGAAATTCGTTTATGATTTATTTTTTATAGATAGTTTTCCTGTATCCCCATCAGTATATGCACACATCATAGTTTGTTTTTAGAGTCTGGATAATTAAATATGGAGTAAGACATTTTAACAATCTAGAAAGATCATTCATTAATACCTCCTTCCCCATTCTTAAGCTGGTTGATGGCTACATTCAATATCGTTATGAGAATGCAACAATCAAGCTAACAGATGCTCGTGTTGATGATGGGCTTTGGCATAACGTGGAAGTCAAGTGGATGAGTGAAGAAGTGTGGATCAACTTGGACTATGGCAACTATGAGATCACAAGAAGGGTCAAAGCACAGGTGGCCAGCCTATACATTGGCAAGGTTTCTGTGGGTGGTGTCCAGCCTTCTGATCCAGCTAAGGTCGTAGGCTTCAAGGGCTGTATCAAGGTTAGTGTATGTTGGAGTCAAGATTTGTCAAGGCAAACACATGTTTAGATGTTGTATAAACAAGGGGTATGTAACTAATATTTCTTCCCAAAAGGAATCAGCCAGTTAGCAAGAAAATTGAGAGATTGTAACTCCCTTTGAGGTAATGGTAAGGGAAAATTTCAGTTATGTAATTATCTGTTTTTAGATTATTGGAAGGGAATCCTGTACTCAGTGGTATGCATCTCTTGAACTTTACTTACTGACACACAGTTTTTTGAATTTTTGTATACTCTCTACATACACAGTTTCTTCACATATCTTATTCCATGCATTCACAAATCTGACTATAAATGAACTAGTACTGTATATCTATATATTTTGGGAGCAGCTGAATGAGTGTGTTAGTGGTTTTGATGCACAAGACCGGGTTATAGTGATGGGTGATTTGAATGCAAAGGTGAGTAATGTGGCAGTTGAGGGAATAATTGGTATACATGGGGTGTTCAGTGTTGTAAATGGAAATGGTGAAGAGCTTGTAGATTTATGTGCTGAAAAAGGACTGGTGATTGGGAATACCTGGTTTAAAAAGCGAGATATACATAAGTATACGTATGTAAGTAGGAGAGATGGCCAGAGAGCGTTATTGGATTACTTGTTAATTGATAGGCATGCGAAAGAGACACTTTTGGATGTTAATGTGCTGAGAGGTGCAACTGGAGGGATGTTTGATCATTATCTTGTGGAGGCGAAGGTGAAGATTTGTAGGGGTTTTCAGAAAAGAAGAGAGAATGTTGGGGTGAAGAGAGTGGTGAGAGTAAGTGAGCTTGGGAAGGAGACTTGTGTGAGGAAGTACCAGGAGAGACTGAGTACAGAATGGAAAAAGGTGAGAACAAAGGAGGTAAGGGGAGTGGGGGAGGAATGGGATGTATTTAGGGAAGCAGTGATGGCTTGCGCAAAAGATGCTTGTGGCATGAGAAGTGTGGGAGGTGGGTTGATTAGAAACGGTAGTGAGTGGTGGGATGAAGTAAGATTATTAGTGAAAGAGAAAAGAGAGGCATTTGGACGATTTTTGCTGGGAAAAAATGCAAATGAGTGGGAGATGTATAAAAGAAAGAGACAGGAGGTCAAGAGAAAGGTGCAAGAGGTGAAAAAGAGGGCAAATGAGAGTTGGGGTGAGAGAGTATCATTAAATTTTAGGGAGAATAAAAGATGTTTTGGAAGGAGGTAAATAAAGTGCATAAGGCAAGGGAGCAAATGGGAACTTCTGTGAAGGCGGCTAATGGGGAGGTGAATATAAGTAGTGGTGATGTGAGAAGGAGATGGAGTGAGTATTTTGAAGGTTTGTTGAATGTGTTTGATAATAGAGTGGCAGATATAGGGTGTTTTGGTCGAGGTGGTGTGCAAAGTGAGAGGGTTAGGGAAAATGATTTGGTAAACAGAGCAGAGGTAGTAAAAGCTTTGCGGAAGATGAAAGCCGGCAAGGCAGCAGGTTTGGATGGTATTGCAGTGGAATTTATTAAAAAAGGGGGTGACTATTGTTAACTGGTTGGTAAGGATATTTAATGTATGTATGATTCATGGTGATGTGCCTGAGGATTGGCGGAATGCTTGCATAGTGCCATTGTACAAAGGCAAAGGGGATAAGAGTGAGTGCTCAAATTACAGAGGTATAAGTTTGTCGAGTATTCCTGGTAAATTATATGGGAGGGTATTGATTGAGAGGGTGAAGGCATGTACAGAGCATCAGATTGGGGAAGAGCAGTGTGGTTTCAGAAGTGGTAGAGGATGTGTGTATCAGGAGTTTGCTTTGAAGAATGTATGTGAGAAATACTTAGAAAAGCAAATGGATCTGGAGAAGGCATATGATAGAGTTGATAGAGATGCTCTGTGGAAGGTATTAAGAATGTATGGTGTGGGAGGCAAGTTGTTAGAAGCAGTGAAAAGTTTTTATCGAGGATGTAAGGCATGTGTACGTGTAGGAAGAGAGGAAAGTGATTGGTTCTCAGTGAATGTAGGTTTGCGGCAGGGGTGTGTGATGTCTCCATGGTTGTTTAATTTGTTTATGGATGGGGTTGTTAGGGAGGTGAATGCAAGAGTTTTGGAAAGAGGGGCAAGTATGCCGTCTGTTGTGGATGAGAGAGCCTGGGAAGTGAGTCAGTTATTGTTCGCTGATGATACAGCGCTGGTGGCTGATTCATGTGAGAAACTGCAGAAGCTGGTGACTGAGTTTGGTAAAGTGTGTGAAAGAAGAAAGTTAAGAGTAAATATGAATAAGAGCAAGGTTATTAGGTACAGTAGGGTTGAGGGTCAAGTCAATTGGGAGTTAAGTTTGAATGGAGAAAAACTGGAGGAAGTAAAGTGTTTTAGATATCTGGGAGTGGATCTGGTAGCAGATGGAACTATGGAAGCGGAAGTGAATCATAGGGTGGGGGAGGGGGTGAAAATTCTGGGAGCCTTGAAGAATGTGTGGAAGTCGAGAACATTATCTCCGAAAGCAAAACTGGGTATGTTTGAAGGAATAGTGGTTCCAACAATGTTGTATGGCTGCGAGGCATGGGCTATGGATAGAGTTGTGCGCAGGAGGGTGGATGTGCTGGAAATGAGATGTTTGAGGACAATATGTGGTATGAGGTGGTTTGATCGAGTAAGTAATAATAGGGTAAAAGAGATGTGTGGTAATAAAAAAGAGTGTGGTTGAGAGAGCAGAAGAGGGTATTTTGAAATGGTTTGGTCACATGGAAAGAATGAGTGAGGAAAGATTGACCAAGAGGATATATGTGTCAGAGGTGGAGGGAACGAGGAGAAGTGGGAGACCAAATTGGAGGTGGAAAGGTGGAAAGATGGAGTGAAAAAGATTTTGAGTGATCGGGGCCTGAACATGCCGGAGGGTGAAAGGCGTGCAAAGAATAGAGTGAATTGGAACGATGTGGTATACCGGGGTCGATGTGCTGTCAGTGGATTGAACCAGGGCATGTGAAGTGTCTGGGGTAAACCATGGAAAGTTCTGTGGGGCCTGGATGTGGAAAGGGAGCTGTGGTTTCGGTGCATTATCACATGACTGCTAGAGACTGAGTGTGAACGAATGGGGCCTTTGTTGTCTTTTCCTAGCGCTACCTCGCACACATGATGGGGGAGGGTCTGTTATTCCATGTGTGGCGAGGTGGCGATGGGAATAGATAAAGGCAGACAGTATGAATTATGTACATGTGTATATATGTATATGTCTGTGTGTGTATATATATGTGTACATTGAGATGTATAGGTATGTATATTTGTGTGTGTGGACGTGTATGTATATACATGTGTATGTGGGTGGGTTGGGCCATTCTTTCATCTGTTTCCTTGCGCTACCTCGCTAACGCGGGAGACAGCGACAAAGCAAATTAATATAATAATAATAATCATATCTTTGATACCAGTTTCCATCTGGAACTCCCTCAAGGGGTAGCCATGGCAATAGTCTCCATAACTAGTGAAATCCAGTGTTGTTTCATAGCCTTTAGTCCCTCACCTTTGACGGGCCACTGGCTGAGGGCAAGTCTAGCACAGTGTTTGGAAAGGGTCGTACTTAATATTCCTTGTGACTATTTCTACCTAATGCTCCTGCCTAATGTTCCTGCTTACTACGTCTACCTAATGCTCCTACCTAAATGTTCCTGCCTATTAGTTCTGTCTATTGCTCCTACCATTTTGCCAAAAAAGCAGGGCTAGCACATTGCAGTCACCCCAGGAAAATCTAGAGTTACAAAGAATGAGCTGTGGAAGTCAAGTGTTGTCAAGTGTTAAGCATGACAAGGAGAGATTGTGTTTGTGGACAGTATGCCAGTAGTCCATGTGTGAGTGAGGCAGAAAGAAAAGACAGCTACTTGGGTCAGAGGGCAGCTTGACAACCACTGAAGTGCTGGCTCACCGCATAGCTGTCACTAACCCTCCTGTCATATGCTTTCTCAAAATCCAAAAAGGATGCACACAGCTTCTTACCTTTCACTAGCCATTCTCACCACAAAAACCTAACCCACACATCCCCAACCTATCCTAAAGACCCCTTGCCCCTGACTTATTCTGCTTTCTGTGACTCCAAACATTCTGTCAATCAACACTCTTGCATACACTGTTCCTGTTATTCCTAACAGATTTTTTTACCCTCTGATTGCTACATAAATCCTGAGGCGCATCCTTCTCTTTCCATGCTAAATTACATATCAAATGTATTCACTCTCTCACACTCTTCTTAATAATTCAGCATTTCAATTTGGGAGACCAAATTGGAGGTGGAAAGATGGAGTGAAAAAGATTTTGAGTGATCGGGGCCTGAACATGCAGGAGGGTGAAAGGCGTGCAAAGAATAGAGTGAATTGGAACGATGTGTATACCGGGGTCGACGTGCTGTCAATGGATTGAACCAGAGCATGTGAAGCGTCTGGGGTAACCCATGGAAAGTTCTGTGGGGCCTGGATGTGGAAAGGGAGCTGTGGTTTCGGTGCATTATTACATGACAGCTAGAGACTGAGTGTGAACGAATGGGGCCTTTGTTGTCTTTTCCTAGCGCTACCTCGCACACGTGAAGGGGGAGGGGGTTGTTATTCCATGTGTGGCGAGGTGGCAATGGGAATAAATAAAGGCAGACAGTATGAATTGTGTACATGTGTATATATGTATATGTCTGTGTGTGTATATATATGTGTACATTGAGATGTATAGGTATGTATATTTGCATGTGTGGACGTGTATGTATATACATGTGTATGGGGTGGGTTGGGCCATTCTTTCGTCTGTTTCCTTGCGCTACCTCGCTAACGCGGGAGACAGCGACAAAGCAAAGTAGATAAATAAATAATTCAACCATAATCCTATCTACTACAGATACCTTTCCTACCTTCAGCCTCCTTATCACCCCTTTTAACCTCCCTTCTTGCAAGAGGCCTTCGCACTTGTATTGTCTACCATCCATCCTCCATAGTCATGCAAGTAACACTTTTGTATCACCTCCTCCGACATTCATCAGTTCTTTAGAAAATTCTTTCCATCTTTCTTTCTCTCTTCCTACTTTTAATTTAGCAGCTCCCCTTCCTTATTCTCACATTAACATTTCCACTCTTGTTGTATCCACCACTTTCCTTTTTCAACTCCTAGTACAATTCCATTTTTTCTGAATATACTTGGTTGCCATTTCCCATGTTAGCAAGTTAGCGCCAGGAAACAGAAGAAGAAAGACTCATCCACTCATATGCACACATTTATACATTCATGCACTTACACATACTTATACATATCAACATATACGAATACATATACATACACATGCACATACATATACATATATACACATGTACACATTCATACCTGCTCGCTTCATGCATTCACAGCACCACCCCGCCTCACAAGAAATATCATCACTACCCCTGTGTCAGCAAGGTCATACCAGGAAACAGACAAAAAAAGGCCACATCTGCATACATGCTCAATTTCTTATTTTCCCTCAACTTTTCAAACAACTTTCCTCCAAAATCTTCATCTACTCTCTTTGCTTTCCTCTGTTGGCTTCCTACAGTCTGCTTACACATCTTATATTCTTCCCTCCTCCTTTGCTGAACTTCCACTGATACATTCCTTTCATGCAATTGACCATATGCCTATTTCTTCTCTCTCACAGCTTTTCTAATCTCATCCATCCATCATGCATATTCATTTTTATTCCTATATCTCATGACCTTGTATCCAATTACTAATGCTGCAGCCTTTAACAGTCTTTCTCTAAATATTTTTAACACCTCGGGGACATATGACTGCATCCTTACATTTGCTGCACTTCCATCTAATCTTTCAGTCACCTTTCCTTAAATTTTCTCCTTGCATTCTTTCTGATTTATCTTCTCACTTACCAACACTTTTACCTTCCCATTTTTCCTTACTGAACTACTTTAGATCTTTTTTATTTAGTTTCTCATTTATACCTTTCATTGGTTTCTCAGGTCTTGTACCACCCAGCTTGGTGTTTGATTAAGCAGCTGTAATCCTATATAACTAACACATCCAGGCTGGTCTATTACACTTTATAGGTACTTGTCCAGTCCCTTTTTTTATGTCTTCACTTTACAGATCACAGTGTCTGTAATGGGTGCATACAATATAGTAAGCAATTTATAGGCCCTGGATTATATAGTTTTTTCTCTAACTGAAATTATTGTACCTTTTGAATGTTTTTAGTTGTACATTAGGAACCATACCTTTCAGTGACCTACATGGCACAGGCAAATAACATACCTCTACTTAAGACCATTTTGGGTGAAAGAAAAAGGTAAAAGAAAACAAGTAAAAATTAATCGGAGCTCTGCAAGTGTTTGTAGACCTGACTTTTAAAGGAAGAAAGGTCAAATGAAGAGGGGAAAGACAAGAGAAGGAAGAGCTTAAATGTTTGAGGAAAAAGGAGGCATCATAACAACCAATCCTCAAGTGGCTGGTCTCCATACAGAAACTTTGGAAAGCAGCAGCCAAATGTGTGCTACAAGTCTAAACCAGACAGTTCATGAGAACAATAGCTAAGTGATACCTCTTGGATAGAGAGAGAGTATCAACATCGCAGTAGAGAGAAAGGGAAAGTTGAAGAGAGGTAATGCTAGGAGAATTAATAAGATGGAAGGCTTTTCATTTTTTTTTATTGATAGGACGTTGGAGGATGAGACTCCCCAGATATGTAACCAGTTTTCCATACTTGGGTTACTAAAACCTCTGCAGATATGGAAGATTTTCTCACAAGAAAATAATTACATTACCTTTACAACACTCCTAGCTCTTGGGAAGCAGACTTTGTGATGTTGATTATACTGGGTTTCAATAGTGGGGGACATGATTATGCCTAACATGTTTATATTATTACAGGGTTGAATTGTGGTATTTTAAAACTGAACAGAGGAAAACAAATTATAATTAGGAAGAGATATAGGGACAAATTGCATTTTAGCAATATTAAATTTTATAAGGTTTCTGCATCCCCACTCCGAAAAGCTGCACCGATCCAAATTGAGAGAGGAAATTATAATCAGTACAAGAAAGAGAATGCCCATTAAAGAAAGGAAGAGTGAGTTGAAGTATATAAAGTGGAATCATCAGCATAAGACTAAATAGGGTTAAAAGCAGAAGAGAAGTCATTTATTGAGATAAGAGAGTAGTTGATAGGACAGAACCTTGAGGAACACCACTATTGATAGGATAGAAGTAGGATGCTCCATCAGTGGCTTTTGCAGTGATACTGCCAGACAGGAAACTGCAGAAGAGAACAGGGAAAAGCTATGAAATCAAAGGAAGGGAATTTAGGAAGCAAACACTTATGCCACATCTTGCTTTGAAAATGTCGAGGGCAATGACAAAACTTTCACCACAATCCATGAAAGAGGAGGGCCAGAGGTGAGACATAGAGATCATACTAGGCCTAGCTCTGCTAAATCCTTACTGAAGATGTGAACTGATGTGAGAGAAAGGAATGGAATTCTAATTATTTGATAAAAGTGAGAGTTTCAGTGAGTTCTTAAGGCTTTGGAGATAGCAGAAGTGAAAGCTGTGGGGTGATGGCTAGAGGGGTTAGAGCGGTCTCCTTTCTTAGGGAAGGGCTGCACCAAGGCATGCTTCCAAGCAGAATAGAAAACTTGGGTTTTTAGACAGGCAAAATAAGAAAGCAAGGATTGATGCTAGCTCAGAGGCATGCTTCCTTAGAATCCAAAAGAAGTATGCCATTTGAGCCATACATCCTGTACACCTGGATTGATGCCTCTTCCTAATGATTTCTTTACTCCTCATAACCCTCTTATATGTTTGTTCTCCTATCCTAATACCATGCTGATTATAATTGTCTGCTGCTCTTATCTGTTACCTATATACACTTCGAGTTTCATACCTATACATGAGGACTGGCACAAGTACTCCTTCATGTAAGCATCTTGCACACTCTGTGATTAAATTTTCCCACTCACCAGAGCTTTGAAAGCTCCTCCAGTTTTTCCTCTTACATCACTCTGCTTTCAACTTCAGCTTTCTCTCTTCTTAAACCAGTTAGATTTCACTTCCAAATATATAAATTCAGCTCCCACAAACTGATCTTATAGTCTCACCTCCCATCCCTTACAGAACCTAGCATCTTAATTTTATTGCTGTATACTGTCAGCATCATTGACCTGACCCTCCATTCTATTCAACCCATCTGACTTATTGAACAACACAGCATCATCTGTATACCTTAACTAAGGCAACTGCCATTCTGTTTTGCCATGGTTAAGTAACAAAACAGTTACCACGTGTCAGTCTGATTTCACACAATGCCCCATAAAAAAAAGAATACTAGATAACCACAATGAAACACACAAGCTTGACACTCTTTACCATGTATTTCAAACCACTCTCACACCACCTCTTACTCTTACAATAGATGTACTGCTTCCATTATGAGAACTCATAACAGCATTCAAAAGGGGTTCCATCAAACCATACAGGGTTAAACCTTCCCAAAGTACTGTTTTAGTTACTTTAACTTATGCCTTTTCCAAATCCATAAATGCTACATACACCTTTTTTTTCTTTAAAACTTTCTTCTGTGTCTAAGTGCAAAATTCGATCAAAGCCCACCTTGTTTCTCACCATGAGGGTGTTCACAAATCCTTTTATGTGATCACTCACTGTTACCATGCACCTCACCAACTATGCAATATGTACTTATACACACTTTTACTACTCTTTTCTCTATATAGTGGAACAATTACTTACATCATCCAGTCATCATGCACCTGACTACTTTGTTTTCATACATGCTTCCCAGATCCACTCTGCAGCAGTTTCCCCTCCACTCTTAACTATATCACCCACCACTATCTGTACTTCCAGATTTTCTCTTCGTCCTTTATAATGTCTATTTCTCCCATATATACCTCTCTTTCTCTATCTAACCAATATTCTTACTGAATCAGGAAAATTGTTCTCTTCCACAAAATCATCACCAATCAATTCTTTCAGATACTTTCTCAGTTTCATATTGTCTTAATTCTTAATTGTTATTATTCTCCCAGACTTGTCAAGCATGCTTTCATTCCTCACACTTACCTATCTCCTCTTCTTATTTAACCTCCCTCTAGACAGTTAGTTATTCTTTTTCAATTTCTCATTTATTTTTCTTTCAAGTTCCTCATTGCTTACCTTTTAGTGATTCTTCTGGCTGTATACTTTACAATCTTTGTCTTCTGTCATCACTATTTTCTGCTGGATTTAGCTTCTTCCAAATTTTCCTTTTCTTCCCTCTTACAACTTTCTTAGAATCTTCATTTCACCATTCCACCTCCCTCTCCATAACTTACATATGATACACAGCATACTACATTTACTTGTCCATCTATAAAGTTATGTATTTTAAGACCTAGTCATCAACAGTTGATTGTTTAGAGTGATTTGTTTTGTCAAGGTTAGCAGGGATCAAGTCTACTGCAGGGAATTATACATCCCTGCTCTTTGTTAATCTGCAGGGTTGGGGTTAGGGACCAAAGGAGCATTCCTTTTATGCACTTGACCCACCTCATGTAAGCAGAAATGGGACAAAAGGTGATAAATAGGTACATTTAATGTTATTGTACCCTTGCAAACTGAGCTTGCTGTTTGCTTGTATGGTCTAATGCAGTGTCTGAGCAAGAGGAAAGGAATGCTGTCATAACTTTAGTTTGCCCTTGCTAAGACTTTAAAAAGACTCCCTCGATCTCAAAATTATTTTATAATGTCTATATTTTATTTACATAGTTTGTCTAGTTAAGCAGTCTGTTTATCCAACTGTATTATCAGTAATGAAAAACTTGTGTTTCCTCAGTATCAGCAGGTCTGCCTCAGAAAATACTACTTTCATGTTGAGACATATAATTTCCTTTTGTAGATTTTAGAAAATCATAGTTTAAAAGCATTTTCACTCACTTTTGAACTTCGTTTTTTATACAATTTTTTTTCATAAACAAGCAGAATGCAATTATTCAACTAATGTTGTAATAACACCAGCATGCATGATTACCACATAGATGTTTTAAGCATTATTGTTTGATCTAGAACTCTTAAAGGTGTGAGGATGTGCAGTTACTGAAATGTGCAGGGGGGGATTTCATATATGGTAACTTGCTTTGCATTTGAAGAAATGTATTTATGGCATAAAGAAATTTTTTGGAAAGCTTTTTGTATGTTCACATCATAGCAAGGCCTTAAAGGAAATACAAAAACAGATAAAGAGAGGGAGAAATAAATGGTGAACAGGAAAAGTATTCTAAAAATTTAGGGAAGTGAAAAATCTGGCCATTAAAAAGGGACAGATTGAAGTTGTTTGGAAAGACATGAGGGGTAAAAGAGATCCAGAGCTTTATGGTAAGAGAAACTGATATCACAATGACCCTTCCTTGAATGGACAGTAGCCACACTGTAATCATGCAATGTAGTAGCTTACTGAGCATCACGTAGGTTAGTTAATAATGAGAGCGCACAAGCAGCGAGCTCTCAGGATCAGATAGGTTAGTTGTTGCAGTTCCACAAAGTATATTTAATTTGTTGTCTGGTGGAGTTACAAAACCATCTAAAGGAATGAATAAGTTTTAAAGGTTTCTAAGAAAGAGATGTGAACAGAAACTGAATTTTGAGCCATTATACTTAACCAGGTTATGTCTACTCCACTGAAACATGGTTCACTTGTTCAAATCATTCATTATCTTAATGTTTATCACTATTAAATCTATTACCCGTCAGGATGTGCGTGTAGGGAGTAGCAAGAATACATGGCTGCGTCCCACCCTTGAGGATAGTGTTCGGGATGGATGTGTTGCATCTGACCCTTGCACCTCCCGTCCTTGTCCAGCTAACTCTCAGTGCATCAACACATGGCAGGGCTATGAGTGTAAGTGCAGCAAGGGTTACTATGGAGAGAAGTGTGCTGATGTTTGTAATCTAAACCCCTGCAGCCATAACTCCACTTGTGTCCATGACATACATTCGCTCAAGGGCTACCGCTGTGAGTGCCCCACCTACGAGTTCTCTGGTGAGTTTGTCTACCCTGTTGTATATCGATGTGTGACATTCCTTTGATATCAGCCATATTGATTGTTACTGAAGCTTTTGCCATTGTGTATATGTATAAATTGTTTTGCTGTTTATCTTATGTCCTAAATGTGGTACAGGTGAGTACTGTGAGATAGTGTTGGACCAACCATGTCCCACCAACTGGTGGGGATACCCTGTATGCGGTCCTTGCCACTGTGATATTGACAAAGGCTATGATGGAGATTGCAACAAAACATCGGGAGAATGTCGCTGTGAAGTAAGTTGAGTTGAGATATTTCTGTGGAAATATTTTGTTATTGTCACCCACACTCAAAGGAAAATGATGAAGCTTCACATATATATATATATATATATATATATATATATATATATATATATATATATATATATATATACCTCACATATATATATATATATATATATATATATATATATATATACCTCAAATTACAGAGGTATAAGTTTGTTGAGTATTCCTGGTAAATTATATGGGAGGGTATTGATTGAGAGGGTGAAGGCATGTACAGAGCATCAGATTGGGGAAGAGCAGTGTGGTTTCAGAAGTGGTAGAGGATGTGTGGATCAGGTGTTTGCTTTGAAGAATGTATGTGAGAAATACTTAGAAAAGCAAATGGATTTGTATGTAGCATTTATGGATCTGGAGAAGGCATATGATAGAGTTGATAGAGATGCTCTGTGGAAGGTATTAAGAATATATGGTGTGGGAGGCAAGTTGTTAGAAGCAGTGAAAAGTTTTTATCGAGGATGTAAGGCATGTGTACGTGTAGGAAGAGAGGAAAGTGATTGGTTCTCAGTGAATGTAGGTTTGCGGCAGGGGTGTGTGATGTCTCCATGGTTGTTTAATTTGTTTATGGATGGGGTTGTTAGGGAGGTGAATGCAAGAGTTTTAGAAAGAGGGGCTAGTATGAAGTCTGTTGGGGATGAGAGAGCTTGGGAAGTGAGTCAGTTGTTGTTCGCTGATGATACAGCGCTGGTGGCTGATTCATGTGAGAAACTGCAGAAGCTGGTGACTGAGTTTGGTAAAGTGTGTGAAAGAAGAAAGTTAAGAGTAAATGTGAATAAGAGCAAGGTTATTAGGTACAGTAGGGTTCAGGGTCAAGTCAATTGGGAGGTAAGTTTGAATGGAGAAAAACTGGAGGAAGTAAAGTGTTTTAGATATCTGGGAGTGGATCTGGCAGCGGATGGAACCATGGAAGCAGAAGTGGATCATAGGGTGGGGGAGGGGGCGAAAATCCTGGGAGCTTTGAAGAATGTGTGGAAGTCAAGAACATTATCTTGGAAAGCAAAAATGGATATGTTTGAAGGAATAGTGGTTCCAACAATGTTGTATGGTTGCGAGGCGTGGGCTATGGATAGAGTTGTGCGCAGGAGGATGGATATGCTGGAAATGAGATGTTTGAGGACAATGTGTGGTGCGAGTTGGTTTGATCGAGTAAGTAACGTAAGGGTAAGAGAGATGTGTGGAAATAAAAAGAGCGTGGTTGAGAGAGCAGAAGAGGGTGTTTTGAAATGGTTTGAGCACATGGAGAGAATGAGTGAGGAAAGATTGACCAAGAGGATATATGCGTCGGAGATGGAGGGAACGAGGAGAAGTGGGAGACCAAATTGGAGGTGGAAAGATGGAGTGAAAAAGATTTTGTGTGATCGGGGCCTGAACATGCAGGAGGGTGAAAGGAGGGCAAGGAATAGAGTGAATTGGATCGATGTGGTATACCGGGGTTGACATGCTGTCAGTGGATTGAATCAGGGCATGTGAAGCGTCTGGGGTAAACCATGGAAAGCTGTGTAGGTATGTATATTTGCGTGTGTGGACATATGTATATACATGTGTATGGGGGTGGGTTGGGCCATTTCTTTCGTCTGTTTCCTTGTGCTACCTCCCAAACGCGGGAGACAGCGACAAAGCAAAAAAAAAGAAAAAAAAAATATATATATATATATATATATATATATATATATAAGGCAGCAGGTTTGGATGGTATTGCAGTGGAATTTATAAAAAAAGGGGGTGACTGTATTGTTGACTGGTTGGTAAGGTTATTTAATGTATGTATGACTCATGGTGAGGTGCCTGAGGATTGGCGGAATGCGTGCATAGTGCCATTGTACAAAGGCAAAGGGGATAAGAGTGAGTGCTCAAATTACAGAGGTATAAGTTTGTTGAGTATTCCTGGTAAATTATATGGGAGGGTATTGATTGAGAGGGTGAAGGCATGTACAGAGCATCAGATTGGGGAAGAGCAGTGTGGTTTCAGAAGTGGTAGAGGATGTGTGGATCAGGTGTTTGCTTTGAAGAATGTATGTGAGAAATACTTAGAAAAGCAAATGGATTTGTATGTAGCATTTATGGATCTGGAGAAGGCATATGATAGAGTTGATAGAGATGCTCTGTGGAAGGTATTAAGAATATATGGTGTGGGAGGAAAGTTGTTAGAAGCAGTGAAAAGTTTTTATCGAGGATGTAAGGCATGTGTACATGTAGGAAGAGAGGAAAGTGATTGGTTCTCAATGAATGTAGGTTTGCGGCAGGGGTGTGTGATGTCTCCATGGTTGTTTAATTTGTTTATGGATGGGGTTGTTAGGGAGGTAAATGCAAGAGTTTTGGAAAGAGGGGCAAGTATGAAGTCTGTTGGGGATGAGAGAGCTTGGGAAGTGAGTCAGTTGTTGTTCGCTGATGATACAGCGCTGGTGGCTGATTCATGTGAGAAACTGCAGAAGCTGGTGACTGAGTTTGGTAAAGTGTGTGGAAGAAGAAAGTTAAGAGTAAATGTGAATAAGAGCAAGGTTATTAGGTACAGTAGGGTTGAGGGTCAAGTTAATTGGGAGGTGAGTTTGAATGGAGAAAAACTGGAGGAAGTGAAGTGTTTTAGATATCTGGGAGTGGATCTGGCAGTGGATGGAACCATGGAAGCGGAAGTGGATCATAGGGTGGGGGAGGGGGCGAAAATTCTGGGGGCCTTGAAGAATGTGTGGAAGTCGAGAACATTATCTCGGAAAGCAAAAATGGGTATGTTTGAAGGAATAGTGGTTCCAACAATGTTGTATGGTTGCGAGGCGTGGGCTATGGATAGAGTTGTGCGCAGGAGGATGGATGTGCTGGAAATGAGATGTTTGAGGACAATGTGTGGTGTGAGGTGGTTTGATCGAGTGAGTAACGTAAGGGTAAGAGAGATGTGTGGAAATAAAAAGAGCGTGGTTGAGAGAGCAGAAGAGGGTGTTTTGAAGTGGTTTGGGCACATGGAGAGAATGAGTGAGGAAAGATTGACCAAGAGGATATATGTGTCAGAGGTGGAGGGAACGAGGAGAAGAGGGAGACCAAATTGGAGGTGGAAAGATGGAGTGAAAAAGATTTTGTGTGATCGGGGCCTGAACATGCAGGAGGGTGAAAGGAGGGCAAGGAATAGAGTGAATTGGAGCGATGTGGTATACCGGGGTTGACGTGCTGTCAGTGGATTGAATCAAGGCATGTGAAGCGTCTGGGGTAAACCATGGAAAGCTGTGTAGGTATGTATATTTGCATGTGTGGACGTGTGTATATGCGTGTGTATGGGGGGGGATTGGGCCATTTCTTTCGTCTGTTTCCTTGCGCTACCTCGCAGATGCGGGAGACAGCGACAAAGTATAAGAAAAAAAAATATATATATATATATATTTTTTTTTTTTTTTTTTTTTCAAACTATTCGCCATTTCCCGCGTCAGCGAGGTAACGTTAAGAACAGAGGACTGGGCCATTGAGGGAATATCCTCACCTGGCCCCCTTCTTTGTTCCTTCTTTTGGAAAATTAAAAAAAAATTGAGAGGGGAGGATTTCCAGCCCCCCGCTCCCTCCCCTTTTAGTCGCCTTCTACGACACGCAGGGAATACGTGGGAAGTATTCTTTCTCCCCTATCCCCAGGGATAATATATATATATATATATATATATATATATATATATATATATATATATATATATATATATATATATTTGCTTAAAATCTAAGAACAATTTACTAAACAGTCTTGTAAAATCTACACTAAATGCTTTCTGAAACTCCAGTTGCTGATTGATATACATCCTTTAGGAAAACCACTATCAGCCTGATGCATCTGATGCCTGTTTTGACTGTGACTGCTACCTGGTGGGGTCATATGGTGGCTTTTGTGACCCCATCACTGGTCAGTGCCGCTGCCGTCCTGGGGTCATTGGTCGACGTTGTGATCAGTGTGCCAATGCCTTTGCTCAGGTCACAATTATGGGTTGTGAGAGTAAGCAAACTTATATTTTTCCTTCATTTCCTATGATGATATCTGTAACATATATCTATTTTATATATTCCCTATCATCACAGCAGCCTTCATTTTTCTAAGCATAATCATTTTCTGCAGTTGTTTATGATGGATGCCCAAAGAACTTCGCAGAGATGATCTGGTGGGAAGAGACACCGTTTGATGGTACAGCTGTTCAGCAGTGCCCAAATGGTGCCCAGGGACAGGCTTCCCGTGTCTGCCACAGGGAGATTGGCTGGGGCCCACCAGACATGTTCAACTGTGTATCAGACACTTTTATAGAGTTAAGAGACTTGGTAAGCTCATTTCTCTCGACTTTGTAATTTTTATTATCATTATCATTATTTTCATTTTTATAGCTGAGATAGCATGGGCAATTGAACATCCTAATCAAGGAGGTGAAGTGTTTTACATAATTGAGAGTAAACTTGACAGCAACTAGAATCATGGACATGGAAGTGATTCATAGGGTGGGGGAGGGGGTGAAGGTCCTGGAAGGGAAGAAGAATGTGTAGGAAGGGAGAACTTTACCTGAGAGGGCAAAAAAATGGGTATGTTTGAAGAAATATTACTTTCAACAATATTAAATGGTTGTGAGACATGGGCTATAGATAGGGTTGTGCAGAGGAGGTTGAATGTTTTGGAAATGAAATGTTTGAAGACAATATGTGGTATGAGGGGTTTAAATCAAGTAAATAATGAAAGGGTAAGAGAGATGTGTGGAAATATAAAGAGTGTGATTGAGAAAGCAGAAGAGGGTGTGTTGAAATGGTTTGGACACATGGAGAGAATGACTGAGGAAAGGTCGACAAGGAGGATATACACAACAGGAGTGGAGGGAACAAGTAGAACCAGAAGACCAGATTGGAGACAGAAGGATGGAGTGAATAAGATTTTGAGCGATCAGGGGCTGACCATGCAGGAGGGTGAAAAGTGTGGATAGAATAGAGTGAATTTCAATGATGTAGTCAATGGAATGAACTAGGTCATGTGAAACATCCAGGGTAAACAATGATGTAGTCAATGGAATGAACTAGGTCATGTGAAACATCCAGGGTAAACAATGGAAAAGTCTGTGGAGCCTGGATGTGGTTAGGGATCTGTCATTCTGAGATGTCTAAATGTGTGTGAATGTAACCAAGATGTGAAGACAGGAGATATAGGTAGTATGTTTGAGGAAATAAACCTGGATGTTCTGGCGCTGAGTGAAATGAAGCTCAAGGGTAAAGGGGAAGAATGGTTTGGAAAAGTCTTGGTTAAAACAGTCATGGGTGGATGAGAGAAGAAGAGCTAAGGAAAGAGTAGCACTACTCCTAAAGCAGGAATTGTGGGAGTGTATGATAGAGGGTGAGGAAATAAATTCTAGACTGATGTGGGTTAAACTGAAAGAGGATGGAGAGAGATAGGTGATTATTGGTGCTTATGCACCTGTTCATGAAAAGAAAGATCTTGAGAGGCAAGAGTTTTGGAAGCAGTTGAGTGAGTATGTCAGCAAATTTGGTGCATGAGACCGGGTATTAGTGATGGGTGATTTAAATGCAAAGGTGAGTAATGTTGCAGTTGAGGGTAAAGTCAGTGTACATGTGGTATTCAGTATTGTGAATGGAAATGGTGGAGAGCTTGTGGATTTCTGTGCTGAAAAAAGACTTGATTGGGAATACCTGGTTTAAAAACAGATATACACAAGTACAATCATATGAGTTGGAGGGATGTTCAAGGGGCATTATTTGATTATATGTTAATTGATAGGTGTGTAAAAGAGAGACTTTTGGATGTTAATGTGCTAAGAGGGGCTGCTGGAGGGATGTCTGATCACTATCTTGTGGAGGCAAAAGTGAAGATTTGTAGAGGTTTTCAAAAGAAAAGACAATATTGGGGAGAAGAGAGTGATGAGAGTAAGGGAGATTGGAAAGGAGACTTGTGTGAGGAAATATTGGGAGAGACTGAGCATAGAATGGCAAAAGGTGGGAGCAAATTAAGTGAGGGGAGTGGATGAGGAATAAGATGTTTTTAGGGTAGCAGTGATGGCATGTGCAAGAGATGCATGTGGCATGAGAAAGATGGGAGGTGGTAAGATTAGAAAGGGTAGTTAGTGGTAGGATGAAGTAATGGTGTTAGTGAAAGAGAAAAGAGAGGCGTTTGGACAGTACTTGCGGGGAAGGAGTGCAAATGACTGGGATATGTATAAGATAAAGTGGCAGGGGGTCAAGAAAAAGGAGCAAGAGTTGAAAAAGAGGGCAACTGAGAGTTGGGGTAAGAATCATTAAACTTTAGGGAGAGTAAAAAGATGTTTTGGAAGGAGGTAAATAACATGCATAAGAAAAGAGAACAAATGGGAACATCGAGGAAGGGGGCAAGGTGGGAAGTGAGAACAGGTAGTGATGAAGTGAGGAGATGGAGTAAGTATTCTGAAGGTTTAATGAATGTGTTTGATGATAGAGTGGCAGATGCTGGGTGTTTTGGTCGGGTTGGTGTGTGATGTGAGAGAGTCAGGGAGAGTGGTTTGGTGAAGAGCAAAGAGGTGGTGAAAGCCTTACGGAAGATGAAATCCGACAAGGTGGCAGGGTTGGATGGTATTGCAGTTAAATTTATCAAGAAAGGGGGTGACTGTGTTGTTGATTGGTTGGTAAGGATATTCAGTTTCTGTATGGATCATGGTTAAGTGCCTGAGGATTGGCAGAATGCATGTATACTGCCATTATACAGAGGCAAAGGAGATAAAGGTGAGTTTTCAAACTACTGAAGCAGAAGTTTGCTTAGTATTCCTAAAAAATTATATGGAAGGGTATTAATTGAGAGGGTGAAGGCATGTACAGAGCATCAGATTGGGGAGGAGTAGTGTGGTTTCAGAAGTGGTAGAGGATGTGTGGATCAGGTGTTTGCTTTGAAGAATGTGGGGGAGGGGGGCGAAAATCCTGGGAGCCTTGAAGAATGTGTGGAAGTCGAGAACATTATCTCGGAAAGCAAAAATGGGTATGTTTGAAAGAATAGTGGTTCCAACAGTGTTGTATGGTTGCGAGGCGTGGGCTATGGATAGAGTTGTGCGCAGGAGGATGGATATGCTGGAAATGAGATGTTTGAGGACAATGTGTGGTGCGAGTTGGTTTGATCGAGTAAGTAATGTAAGGGTAAGAGAGATGTGTGGAAATAAAAAGAGCTTGGTTGAGAGAGCAGAAGAGGGTGTTTTGAAATGGTTTGGGCACATGGAGAGAATGAGTGAGGAAAGATTGACCAAGAGGATATATGTGTCGGAGGTGGAGGGAACGAGGAGAAGTGGGAGACCAAATTGGAGGTGGAAAGATGGAATGAAAAAGATTTTGAGTGATTGGGGCCTGAACATGCAGGAGGATGAAAGGTGGGCAAGGAATAGAGTGAATTGGATCGATGTGGTATACCGGGGTTGATGTGCTGTCAGTGGATTGAATCAGGGCATGTGAAGCGTCTGGGGTAAACCATGGAAAGTTGTGTGGGGCCTGGATGTGGAAAGGGAGCTGTGGTTTCGGGCATTATTGCATGGCAGCTAGAGACTGAGTGTGAACGAATGGGGCCTTTGTTGTCTTTTCCTAGCGCTACCTCGCGCACATGAGGGGGGAGGGGGATGGTATTCCATGTGTGGCGAGGTGGCGATGGGAATGAATAAAGGCAGACAGTGTGAATTGTGTGCATGGGTATATATGTATGTGTCTGTGTGTGTATATATATGTGTTCATTGAGATGTATAGGTATGTATATTTGCGTGTGTGGACGTGTATGTATATACATGTGTATGGGGGTGGGTTGGGCCATTTCTTTCGTCTGTTTCCTTGCGCTACCTCGCAAACGCGGGAGACGGTGACAAAGCAAAATAATAAATGATAGTTGGATTTGTATACTGCACTTATGGACCTGGAGAAGGCATACAATAGCAATGAATTAAGTGGATAGGTGATGTAAAGAATGATGATATAAGAAGATTACATAGTGTGAAGAAAGCATTAGAACTATACATTGATAGATGATGATGTCATGTAGAACCTATGGTAGGTATTAAATGGGTCATGAAAGAAGCATTTAAATTAGCATGTAAATTCATGTTACACTTTGTGAGACTTAATATAAGAGGCTGGATGCAACTGATGAATGAGAGCAGAATTAAAGATGATAGATACATACCTGCTTCTGAAAACTACTAAAATACGAGACTTTGTATGTGATTGCAATTTTTGGGGATAATTATTAACTAAAAAGTGATGTTTTTCAGATCATTCATATCACAGACAATTTTGCATATATTTGTTGTTAATTGTTATAAGTTAAAGAATTGCATAATATGACTTAATAACTTTGTACAAATTTTCAGCTTGAGAGACTAGAGAGTCAAGAATTGGAGATCACAACATACCTTGCAGTGAAGATCTCTGTGGATCTGAATTATGCCTGCTCCGTCACACCTGCTATGTGGGGCTCAGATGTCCTCATTGCTTCACGGCTCCTCATCCTCTTACTAGAATATGAAACTCATCAAGAGGGACTTAACCTCACTCACCGTCAGGAACGGCATTACATTCAAGTGAGAATCATTTGAATGATATAGTACTGTCAGCTGATCCCATAAAAGTTTTCTTTAATAGTTACCTACATGGCACAGGCAGAACATGCACTAATCAAGGCCATCTTGAGTGAAAAGAACGAGATTTTAAAGAATTAGAAATTAATCAGGGCTTGATAGGTGTTAGTAGACCTACCTCTCAATAGTAGGCAGATTATAGGAAAAGGAAAATACGAAAGATCAAGAATTTCACGGCTCAGCTGTGCAAAGTCAGACTAATCTCCACACAAAAACTGTAGTTGGCAGTAGCAATACACATGCCTTGGGTCCAAGTAGCTGTGCAAGGTCAGACTGATCTCCACACAAAAACTGTGGTTGGCAGTAGCAATACACATGCCTTGGGTCCAAGCTTCAGGGCTTGGGACATATACGTGCGGTAGCCAAAATAAGGCCTGTAGAACAGAGAGAAAAAGCAACAATATTATGAGGTACAGAAAGTGTTAGCTAAAGAAAGGTGATGCCAGGAGAATCTGTGAAACATTGAAAATATACATAAAAAAGGGGGTAACTATGTTGTTGACTAGTTAGTGAGGATATTTAATGTGTGTATGGTTCCTGGTGAAGTGCCCAAGGATTGGCAGAATGCATGCACAGTACCATTGTACAAAGGCAAAGGTGGTAAAGGTGAGTGTTCAAATTACACAGGTAATAAGTTTGTTGAGTATTCCTGGGAAATTATATGGGAGGGTATTGATTGAGAGCTTGAAAGCATGTACTGAGCATCAGATTGGGGAAGAGCAGTGTGGTTTCAGAAGTGATAGAGGATGTGTGGATCAGGTGTTTTTTTTGAAGAATGTGTTTGAGAAATACTTAGAAAAACAGATGGATTTGTATGTTGCATTCATGGATCTGAAGAAGGCATATGATAGAGTTGAGAGAGATGCTCTGTGGAAGGAATTAAGAGTACATGGTCTGGGAGGTAAGTTGCTAGAAGCAGTGAAAAGTTTTTATCGAGGATGTAAGGCATGTGTACGAGTGAGAAGAGAGGAAAATGATTGGTTCCCTGCAAATGTTGGTTTGCAGCAGGGATGTGTGATGTCTCCATGGATGTTTAACTTTTTTATGTATGGGGTTGTTAGGGAGGTGAATGCAAGAGTTTTGGAGAGAGGGGCAAGTATGCAGTCTGTTGGGGATGAGAGGGCATGGGAAGTGAGTCAGTTGTTGTTCGCTGATGATACAGCACTGGTGGCTGATTCATGTGAGAAACTGCAGAAGCTGGTGACTGAGTTTGGTAAAGTGTGTGAAAGAAGAAAGCTAAGAGTAAATGTGAATAAGAGCAAGGTTATTAGGTACAGTAGGGTTGAGGAACAAGTCAATTGGGAGGTAAGTTTGAATTGAGAGAAACTGGAGGAAGTGAAGTGTTTTAGGTATCAGAGGTGGAGGGAACGAAGAGAAGTAGGAGGCCAATTGGAGGTGGAAGGATTGAGTGAAAAAGATTTTTAGCAAGAGCCTGAACATACAGGAGGTTGAAAGGTATGCAAGGAATAGAGTAAATTGGAACGATGTGGTATACTGGGGTCGATGTGCTGTCAGTGGATTGAACCAGGGCATGTGAAGTATCTGGGATAAACCATGGAAAGTTTTGTGATGCCTGGATGTGGAAAGGGAGCTGTAGTTTCGATGCATTACACATGACAGCTAGAGGCTGAGTGTGAACGAAAGTGGCCTTTGTTGTCTTTTCCTAGCACTATCTCGTGCACGCATGGGGAGGAGGGGGGTGCCATTTCATGTGTGGTGGGGTGGCAGCAGCACGGACAAAGGCAGCTTGTATGAATATGTACATGTGTATATATGTATATGTCTGTGTATGTATAAGTATGTATACGTTGAAATGTATAGGTATGTATCTGTGCATGTGTGGGAGTTTATGTATATACATGTGTATGTGGGTGGGTTGGGCCATTCTTTCGTCTGTTTCCTTGCGCTACCACGCTAATGCAAGAGACAGCAACAAAGTAATAATATAATATATGTACACGTATATAGTAGTTCCAACAATGTTATATGGTTGTGAGGCATGGGTGATAGATAGGGTAGTGTGGAGGAGGATGGATGATGGATGTGTTAGAAATGAGATGCTTGTCATTACATATGACTGCTAGAAACTGAGTGTGAACGAATGATGCCTTTGTTGTCGTTTCTTGGTGCTACCTCGCTCACATGCACGGGGAAGGGGGTGCTGTTTTTCATGTGTGGCGGCATAAATGGATGAAGGTAGCATGTATGGATATGTACATGTGTATATATGTATATGTCTGTGTATGTATATGTATGTATACGTTGAAATGTATAGTTATGTATATGTGCATGTGTGAGCGTTTATGTATATACCTGTGTATGTGGGTGGGTTGGGCCATTCTTTCGTCTGTTTCCTTGCGCTACCTCGCTAACACAGGAGACAGAGTCAAAGTATAATAAATGAATGAATGAATAAATAAATGAATAAATCAATAAATAAGTGAAGAGAGTGGTGAGAGTAAGTGAGCTTGGGAGGGAGACTTGTGTGAGGAAGTACCAGGAGAGACTGAGTAGAGAATGGAAAAAGGTGAGAACAAAGGTGGTAGGGGAGTGGGGGAGGAATGAGATGTATTTAGGGAAGCAGTGATGGCTTGCGCAAAAGATGCTTGTGGCATGAGAAACGTGGGAGGTGGACAGATTAGAAAGGGTAGTGAGTGGTGGGATGAAGAAGTAAGACTATTAGTGAAAGAGAATAGAGAGGCATTTGGATGATTTTTGCAGGGAAATAATGCAAATGAGTGGGAGATGTATAAAAGAAAGGGGCAGGAGGTCAAAAGAAAGGTGAGGTGCAAGAAGTGAAAAAGAGGGCAAATGAGAGTTGGGGTGAGAGAGTATCATTAAATTTTAGGAAGAATAAAAATATGTTTTGGATGGAGGTAAATAAAGTGCGTAAGACAAGGGAACAAATGGGAACTTCAGTGAAGGGGGCTAATGTGGAGGTGATAACAAGTAGTGGTGATGTGAGAAGGAGATGGAGTGAGTGTTTTGAAGGTTTGTTGAATGTGTTTGATGATAGAGTGGCAGATATAGGGTGTTTTGGTTGAGGTGTTGTGCAAAGTGAGAGGGTTAGGGAAAATGATTTGGTAAACAGAGAAGAGGTAGTAAAAGCTTTACGGAAGATGAAAGCCGGCAAGGCAGCGGGTTTGGATGGTATTACAGTGGAATTTATTAAAAAAGGGGGTGACTGTATTGTTGACTGGTTGGTAAGGTTATTTAATGTATGTATGATTCATGGTGAGGTGCCTCAGGATTGGTGGAATGCTTACATAGTGCCATTGTACAAAGGCAAAGGGGATAAGAGTGAGTGCTCAAATTACAGAGGAATAAGTTTGTTGAGTCAGTTGTTGTTCGCTGATGATACAGCGCTGGTGGCTGATTCATGTGAGAAACTGCAGAAGCTGGTGACTGAGTTTGGTAAACTGTGTGGAAGAAGAAAGTTAAGAGTAAATGTGAATAAGAGCAAGGTTATTAGGTACAGTAGGGTTGAGGGTCAAGTCAATTGGGAGGTGAGTTTGAATGGAGAAAAACTGGAGGAAGTGAAGTGTTTTAGATATCTGGGAGTGGATCTGTCAGCGGATGGAACCATGGAAGCGGAAGTGGATCATAGGGTGGTGGAGGGGGCGAAAATTTTGGGAGCCTTGAAAAATGTGTGGAAGTCGAGAACATTATCTCGGAAAGCAAAAATGGGTATGTTTGAAGGAATAGTGGTTCCAACAATGTTGTATGGTTGCGAAGCGTGGGCTATGGATAGAGTTGTGCACAGGAGGATGGACGTGCTGGAAATGAGATGTTTGAGGAAAATGTGTGGTGTGAGGTGGTTTGATCGAGTAAGTAACGTAAGGGTAAGAGAGATGTGTGGAAATAAAAAGAGCGTGGTTGAGAGAGCAGAAGAGGGTGTTTTGAAATGGTTTGGGCACATGGAGAGAATGAGTGAGGAAAGATTGACCAAGAGGATATATGTGTCGGAGGTGGAGGGAACGAGGAGAAGAGGGAGACCAAATTGGAGGTGGAAAGATGGAGTGAAAAAGATTTTGTGTGATCGGGGCCTGAACATGCAGGAGGGTGAAAGGAGGGCAAGGAATAGAGTGAATTGGAGCGATGTGGTATACAGGGGTTGACGTGCTGTCAGTGGATTGAATCAAGGCATGTGAAGCGTCTGGGGTAAACCATGGAAAGCTGTGTAGGTATGTATATTTGCGTGTGTGGACGTGTGTATGTACATGTGTATGGGGGGGGGTTGGGCCATTTCTTTCGTCTGTTTCCTTGCGCTACCTCGCAAACGCGGGAGACAGCGACAAAGTATAAAAAAAAAAAAAAAAAAGTTTGTTGAGTATTCTTGGTAAATTATATGGGAGGGTATTGATTGAGAGGGTGAAGGCATGTACAGAGTATCAGATTGGGGAAGAGCAGTGTGGTTTCAGAAGTGGTAGAGGATGTGTGGATCAGGTGTTTGCTTTAAAGAATGTATGTGAGAAATACTTAGAAAAGCAAATGGATTTGTATATAGCATTTATGGATCTGGAGAAGGCATATGATAGAGTTGATAGAGATGCTCTGTGGAAGGTATTAAGAATATATGGTGTGGGAGGCAAGTTGTTAGAAGCAGTGAAAAGTTTTTATCGAGGATATAAGGCATGTGTACGTGTAGGAAGAGAGGAAAGTGATTGGTTCTCAGTGAATGTAGGTTTGCGGCAGGGGTGTGTGATGTCTCCATGGTTGTTTAATTTGTTTATGGATGGGGTTGTTAGGGAGGTAAATGCAAGAGTTTTGGAAAGAGGGGCAAGTATGAAGTCTGTTGGGGATGAGAGAGCTTGGGAAGCGAGTCAGTTGTTGTTCGCTGATGATACAGCACTGGTGGCTGATTCATGTGAGAAACTGCAGAAGCTGGTGACTGAGTTTGGTAAAGTGTGTGAAAGAAGACAGTTAAGAGTAAATGTGAATAAGAGCAAGGTTATTATGTACAGTAGGGTTGAGGGTCAAGTCAATTGGGAGGTAAATTTGAATGGAGAAAAACTGGAGGAAGTAAAGTGTTTTAGATGTCTGGGAGTGGATCTGGCAGCTGATGGAACCATGGAAGCGGAAATGGATCATAGGGTGGGGGAGGGGGCGAAAATTCTGGGAGCCTTGAAGAATGTGTGGAAGTCGAGAACATTATCTCGGAAAGCAAAAATGGGTATGTTTGAAGGAATAGTGGTTCCAACAATGTTGTATGGTTGCGAGGCGTAGGCTATGGATAGAGTTGTGCACAGGAGGATGGATGTGCTGGAAATGAGATGTTTGAGGACAATGTGTGGTGTGAGGTGGTTTGATCAAGTAAGTAACGTAAGGGTAAGAGAGATGTGTGGAAATAAAAAGAGTGTGGTTGAGAGAGCAGAAGAGGGTGTTTTGAAATGGTTTGGGCACATGGAGAGAATGA
This sequence comes from Panulirus ornatus, assembly GCF_036320965.1. Lineage (NCBI taxonomy): Eukaryota > Metazoa > Arthropoda > Malacostraca > Decapoda > Palinuridae > Panulirus > Panulirus ornatus. The sequence continues at coordinate 13,841,413 of NC_092258.1, read as the reverse complement.
GTGAGGAAAGATTGACCAAGAGGATATATGTTTCGGAGGTGGAGGGAACGAGGAGAAGTGGGAGACCAAATTGGAGGTGGAAAGATGGAGTGAAAAAGATTTTGTGTGATCGGGGCCTGAACATGCAGGAGGGTGAAAGGAGGGCAAGGAATAGATTGAATTGGATCGATGTGGTATACCGGGGTTGACATGCTGTCAGTGGATTGAATCGGGGCATGTGAAGCGTCTGGGGTAAACCATGGAAAGCTGTGTAGGTATGTATATTTGAGTGTGTGGACGTATGTATATACATGTGTATGGGGGTGGGTTGGGCCATTTCTTTCGTCTGTTTCCTTGTGCTACCTCACAAATGCGGGAGACAGCGACAAAGCAAAAAAAAAAAAAAAATATATATATATATATATATATATATATATATATATATATATATATATATATATATATATATATATATAATATATATATATATATATATATATATATATATATATATATATATATATTTTTTTTTTTCATACTATTCACCATTTCCCGCATTAGCGAGGTAGTGTTAAGAACAGAGGACTGGGCCTTTGAGGGAATATCCTCATATGGCACCCTTCTCTGTTCCTTCTTTTGGAAAATTTAAAAAAAAAATGAGAGGGGAGGATTTCCAGCCACCCGCTCGCTTCCCTTTTAGTCGCCTTTTATGACACACAGGGAATACGTGGAAAGTATTCTTTCTCCC